>NW_012151840.1:1268907-1278213 GCF_000956105.1 Propithecus coquereli
TAGTGAAGCTGCAAGACAGGGAACTGGGTCAGCGGCAAGGACAAGGACGGGGGAGGCCTGAGCTGGCACAGGGCACAGCGGGAAGCAGGGGCATGGGGGTGGGCCACAGTGGAGAATCAACACTTGGGGTTGCTCCCCCAAGTCTAGGATGGGATCCCCATCCTGCCCCAACACTCAAGTCTGGAGGGCTTCTGCCAGAATTGGAATGTTCCTGGGACACCCCCCATCAGTGCCCCCTTCTAGGGATGGAGAGGGGCCTGGGAGGTTACAGGGTGCTGGGTGGGCAGTGGGCAGGAGAGGCTAGACAGTGACAAGTCAGAGACATAACAACAGAGAGACAGGGACAGGAAGAGACAGAGATGGACCCGGATGCCAAGTCCTGAGACACACAGTTAACAGAGAGGCACGGGGAGAGGAGAGCTCTGAGGCAGAGAGATGCAGAGACAAAGACTTCTCAGGGTCATGGACAGATGGGATGGGACCATCATGGGGCCAGCTGGAGACAGGGGTATGGAGTGGCAATGGAGAGGGAAGTGCTGAGGCCCTGAGGACAAGACCAGAGGGAGGGGAAGGGCAGAAAGCCCCAAGGGGCAGAGGAGTGGCCCCACCCTGGTGGGAGAAGGGGAGGACTCAGAAGGTGGGCTAAGCCCCCCCCATTCCACCGCCCCACTCCCCACTCCCCCTCCCTGGCCCAACATTGGACTCACGGACGCAGGCCCCGCTGCTCTCGTAGAAGCCCCGGCAGCACTGCAGGCGCCGACGGTGGTCCGTCTTCACCACCTGACGGTACACGGTGCGGTAGACAACCCTGGGGAGGCCGGGAAGGCGACCCTCAGTCCTCCCCGCTGAGGCCCCGAATGTCCACTCTCACAACAGTGAGGAGCCGGGGAGGCCAGGGCGTGGGGAGTGCCCAACGCTCCGGGCTGGGGGAGCAAAGAGTATTCCCTCCTGGCCACCCACGCAACCACGCACACACCACCAGTGCACAACCCAAACACACATGCGTCCATACACACTACCCCACACAAACCACACACGCGCCACGGTAGGCACGCGTCCTCCAGGCCAGAAGTTTCCTCTAAACCCTAAAGGTTCTGAGAAGGGCCGGGCTGATGAGGCAGCGACTCCAGCAGCCCATCTGCCCATGGAGGGGGAGGGGCACTCACGTGGGCTGGGGACAGGCATGGGGGCCTTCCCAGGGCCTGTCGCAGGGCTCGGAGGGGAACAGGCTGAAGGGGCGGGAGTGGGACTCCTTGGTGGTGGTAGTGAAGCTGCAAGACAGGGAACTGGGTCAGCGGCAAGGACAAGGACGGGGGAGGCCTGAGCTGGCACAGGGCATAGCTGGAAGCAGGGGCATGGGGGTGGGCCACAGTGGGGAATCAACACTTGGGGTTGCTCCCCCAAGTCTAGGATGGGATCCCCATCCTGCCCAACACTCAAGTCTGGAGGGCTTCTGCCAGAATTGGAATGTTCCTGGGACACCCCCCATCAGTGCCCTCTTCTCCCCTATTGGACCAGAGTCTTCCACTTTTCGCCCTCTCCCTACATGGGAAGGCTGAGCTAGAACTGACTTCTGGGCCCAGTGGATGGAGGTGGGCTGAAGCATTTCTGGCTAAATTCTGCCCTGGGTCTGGTTTCCCAACCCTGTCCCCCTGCTCCCCAAGCCAGCCCCTCTGCTGGCTCCCATCCTGAGCTATTCTGTAGCCCGCCTCCCACAGGGACCAAGGGCCAGGGATAGAGACAGGACAGAGACGGCAACAGGGCCAGGGATGGGGATGGAGTCAGAGAAATAGGAGGGAGCGGAGAGGCAAGGAAGGAAGGAGAAGAGGAGCCCTAGCTGGGAGAATCAGGGGCAGCCGGGGCTCTCTCACCTTTCCCAGAAGCTGCAGGCATTGGGATCCTTGGGGTTGAGAGTTCCAGCCAGCCCCAGGCCCAGGGCCAGGAGAAGGAGGGGACGCAGAGGTGGCGACATTGTAGAGGCCTGCACCGGCCAGATGCAGAGCAAGCCGTGGGGGGACGCTGTGGCCGGCAGCCTGAGGACCTGGCTACAGAGGTCTGCACATGGGTGGGCACGCAGAGGAGACGAGGCTGCCACCTCCAGTCCCCTGCCCCATGCACCTGGGCTGCAGCTCTCCCAGAGCTCACTCCTGAACAGGCGGTGCACGGTGCACCTCCAAGCCTCCAGTCTTTGCTCACCCCTCATTCTTCACTGGAGTCCTCATCTTTCAAGGTCAAACTCAAGTGCCACCCTTCTACTGTGCTCTGCTCCCTGACCCCCACTGGCAGGCTGCCTCCACCCGTTCCTCGTGGGGCCCCCCAGCACCACTGTTCTAGTGCCTGTTCCCTGACCATGACCTCTAGAGGCAGGGACCCAGTGGCCTTTGTCTCTGAACCCCCAGCCCACCCCCTACCCAGGGCACTTTGATGTTTGTACCAAGGTGTGAAACTGGAACCAGTGAGAAGTTATGAGGGAAGCAGACTTGGGATCAGTCAGAGGAAGGACTTTCCAACAGTCAGAGCCGTTCAGTAATGGAATCTGCTAGGTCAGGTGGTGAGCTCCCCATCACTGGATGTATGCAGGGAGAAACCAAAACCAACCTAAATGGAATGCAGTCAGGTGTTTCCTGCTATATGGGGTGGGAGTGGGGCTGGGTCCTGTAGACCTCCCAACCACTGGTGTGCTAGAGCCAGCTCACATGGGCTCAGAGAGCCAGCTGTGCACATCTCTTCCCAACTCCGTGGTTAGTGATGTCACGTGAGTAGCTCAAAATCAGGCATGGGGGGTGTGGGGGCGGGGGTGTGGTGTTTACACCACAGAAACTGGCAAACACTACAACCCGTGGCCAACACCCCACCAGAGCTGGTTGTTAAACATCTGCCAGCACACCACTGCACCCGACTCCGGGTGCTGTCACTGAAGAGGTCTCAGCCTGGACTTGGATTTAAGGCAAAGCTCCCGCTGCCCTACAGAAATGGCTCCTCTCCATCTCTGCCCCGCTTGGCCTCGACTGGTGTGTGGGAAGAAGGTCAGGACCAGGACTGCAGACGAGTCTCCTCTTCTCTGAGCTCTTGAGCTCAGGAGACGCTGAGCTCCGAGTGCCCGCCCTGTGGCCGGTTTCAGGTTCTGTGTTCCCTGTTCCTGAAACTTGCCCGGCTCCCCGCTCTACCTCCCTGAGGCGCCCACATCTGTTTATAATTTTTCTGAGAAGAGAGAAAGGTCGCGGTTGCTGGCCCCTTACCCCCTGAGTATCTCTGGAATGCTGCCGCCTGGCCCCACCCCACGCCCCCACCCACACACTCCCAGGGTCCCCACAGCACTCTCAGCTCCAACCAGGGCGGCCCCTCCTTCCCTCCAGGTCCGCTCCCTGACTTAACCCCAGCTCACCCTGTGTTCCAGCCCCACCTTTAACCCTCCAGCAGCCAAATCGCCCTTTCAGCTGGGCTGGTCCCCCTCTCCTCCCCTTGCAAGTGTCTCCCCGACACCCCCAGTCCAGCACCTCCAGCAGGGCGGATCTCTGCCTCTAGCCTCCTCTGGCTTCCTCCCATCCATCCTCAGTCCCCAAGTAACTCACCAGGTGGGGCCTGCGGCAGCTCAGCCCTGAGCCCTGGGGCCTGAGGGCCAGAGAATGTCCTGGGGGATCCTGGTGCTCAGGATATGGAGCCTGAAAACAGGAAACAGAGCCTGGCTAGGATGGGGGGGCAGCAGGGAGCATGACTGAGGTGGGCGGTGAGGATGATTGTCCTCCCCCCACCCTGAACTCGGTGGGTAGGATGCGGGGCCAGGGGCAGGGCCAGAAGTCTTCATGGCAGCTTGTCTCCTGAGCTGACACCATGGCCCCCACCCCGAGGGGGAGAGGCCACCGTCAGAGTGCCCTTCACATGCCCCCCAGAGTCTGTGCCAGCGCGCCACCCCCACGTCACCCCCACACGTTCCCACTCCCAGAGCCGGTTCCTCCTCACACTGTCTCCACACTGTACCCTCCCCCTGCCCTTGTCTAGCCATCTTCCCAGGCCCAGGGCTGGTCCTGTGTGATCCCAGCTAACCCTCTCCCCACCTCTGCCTCGAGTGTGCGTGGCAGCCAGGGCCACAGGCAGCACCCCGAACCCTCCAGACACCTCCACCTTTTCTCTCGCTCTCCACGCTGCCCCTCTCCCGGCCCCCCAGCTCTGGCGCAGGCACAGGGAGCTCCTTGGACTGGAGCTCAGTCTGTCAGAGGCAGGGGGATCAATCACCCTTGTCCCTGGGTGGGCCTCATCTCCTAAACCACAAAGGGGGTCCCCAGGCTCCCCCCTGCCCTGGGTCTGTAACCCCAGAGCTTGTGGCATGGTGAGGTAGACGAAACCTGTAGCAGAAAGGACTGGAGTTAAGGCCCAAGGAGGAGGTGCCCTGGAGGCTGAGCTGTTGCTTAGTCCAGAGAAAGTCCTTCCTCCCACTCACAGCCCCACCGCCACGGGCCGGACTGGCAGCCTGGGTCCCTATCTCCCCCTCCAACCAACTTCTAGAGGAAAGGCTTCACCTGGGGGCTTTGAGACAGACCTGGAGGAGGACAGAGGAGCATGAAGAGGAGGTGACTAATCCCCCTACTCTGGCTGGCTGGGAGCTTAGCTGGCCAGAGGGGTGGGGAGGCTCTGTTTTCCCAAAGGTCCTCCAGGGTAGGGCTGGAGTGCGGAGGAGGCATCAGCTGGCCAGTCCAGGGGCTGGAAGCCAGGGTGGGATCAGGGGACACTAGTGGGTGGTCCACAGGGAGGAGAAAGGTGGGGTGGGGGCCTTGGCAGGGAGAGGAAGGGTTTGGCCTGATTGTTCTCAGCCCCCGAGGAGGGAACACAGGCCAGACCGGGAGCCCAGAGCCCCAGCCTGGCCTCCCAAACTTGTTCCCATCTGAGCCTTTGTCCCTGAGGTGCCAGGGTGCCTGAGGCCCTGGCCCATGCTCCCCCAGCCTCTTCCGGTCCCTGCAGCATTGGGGCCCACAATGCACAAACTGAAGGGGACCCCTGCTCTCCCCCACTGCAGGCTCGCTTCTCCTTCTCATACAGAGGCCCCTGTTATCCCCCCCTACTCAACTCCTATCCTCCAAGCCTCTGGTTCGAGAGACCCAAACACCTTTCCTGAGACAAGAAAAATCATGTGACCCCAGTTTACTTCAACCCATTGTGGTAGGTGTTAGAGTCCACGTTAGCGATGCAGAAACAGGCGCAGAGAGGGTAAGAAAGGCCGCACAGCCAGTAGGATCAGAGCTGGGATCCAAACCCAGGCTGCTGGCAGAGGCCTCCCAGTGATTCCAGTCTTTCCTGAGCCCAGACGGGAAGCCCGTGGCTCTGCATCTTCATTTGAACAGCCTCAGTTACAGGGGTGGGGAGCTGGCAGGGGGTTGGACAAGAGAAGGGGTTGAGGGTGGGGGCTGCTACGAGAACACGATCAGAAGCGTGGGAACGGAGATGTGTTTACAGTCAAGAATGAGCTGACAGTTCTCTCTCCTCTACCTCGAGATGCAAATGGGCTGGGCTCCCGGCCAGGCCCTGAGGTCCCAGGCCCGCCTGCACAGCCCCAGCGTCCCTGTCCTCCCAGCCTCCAAGCCCACACAGAGCCCAACCCAGCTCAGCCTCCCTGGTCTTCTACAAGCTCAGCCCAGCTAGTCCCCCTTGGTGGGGAGCCCCCCCTACCTCACTGTGCCCAGCCTCCACTAGGAGGAGGGAAATGAGTGTGGGGTCCTTGGGAGGGTGTGCTGGGTGTTGGAGTTCCTGGTGGGCAGGAGAGGATCCATTTCTATAGAAAGCACAGAGTGAGAGTGGAGCTGATGGAAGTGAGACAGCAGGAGGGACTTCCCTACCAGCTCCCTTCCCGCCTCTCTGGGAAGTGGTAGCTTAGTGAGCTCTGCACCTCCCAGCCCTGTCCAAGTTCAGCCCTGGGTGTGAATCCCAGCTCTCCGTTCCCTCACCTATAAAATGGGGATGATAACAGTACTTCCCTTATAGGGTTGTTGTGTGGATTAAATGAGTTAATATAGATAAAGTGCCTGGAGTCTGTACATAATACGGTCGTTAACATTAGCTGTCTCCCCGTCAGCGTCCTCAGTCCCACTCCTCCTCCTGCACCCAAGGTGGCCCCCTCCCCCTGCCCTTGGTGCTGTCGTGCCCTTTGGGTATTAATTCCAGGAAAAACTGTTTCTTGTTTTTTCTGAAGAACCCCCAGGATGATCCGGGAATGGGAATGGGGCCGCAAATGCTGACAGAGAGAAAGGAAGTGGAGGTGGGAGGGGGCCAGGCTCCCTGGAGAACCTGATCCCCCAGAATGATGGGCTGTCCGCCAGGTGCTTCTTGGAGCCAGAGGCAGTTGACAAGGCAGGATGCCTGGATTCCCCGACCCCTGGCCTGAGCACCAACTCCAGCTCCTTGCTGGGTTCCACTGCCCCTCCTCTCGGCTCAGCCTCTCTCTCTCTCTCCCCACCCCGCCTTCCCATCTTGGAGTCCAGAGGTTCTGTCTCTGTCGCTTACAAGCTATGTGGCCTCAGTTTTATCACATGAGCCCTCTGATTCTCCATCTCCTCATCTGTAAAATGGGACAATCCCTCTCCCCCCGCCCCAATATCTGCAGGGTTCAGCGAGGGTTGGAACCACTGTGGAACAGAATATCGCCTGCTCAGTGGATGTTGGTGCAGAATCAGAATCTCCCACGTTCCAGGCTTTCTGCCTCCTCCTTTTTGACTTTTGTTCTTCATCAGAAACTATTTACCACTTTTTCCTTCCTCCATCAGTTTCTTGGTTTCTGTCTTTCTGCCCCGCTCCTTCCTTTTCTATGTCAAGGCTGCCAGGTACAGTTGTGCATAGCATTCACTGCACAAGGGCACCCGCCTTCAAGCGGGCAGTGGCAGCTGAACTCCAGCCATGATCCACTCACCAAGGCATGCATCTTAACTTGGTTCCAAGGCCATTTTGCCCTGTATCTCTTTTGCCTTTCTGTGTCTCTCCCGGTCTCTGTGTCTGTTTCTCTGTGCCCCTTCCTAACCTACCTTTGCATTGAGACAGGACCACTTAGTGCTCCCACTCAGCAGTGAGATCCCAGTCCAAAACCCGTTCCCCTCCCTCTCCACAGACCACACAGAACACACATGTACACATTCACACACGCCAGCACAGAGCCCCTCCTACATCCAGCCAGGCCAGGCCCTCGGCACGCCAGGCATGTCTGCCGGATGGAGGGACAGGAAGCCTGCGCGTGCACCAGAACGCGCCAGAGGCTGGGAGGGAAGGGGCAGGGGTGAGGGGCCGGCCTTGTGTTCTCTGTGGCTCAGGAAACAGAAGCTAGAGGGTCCCAAGTCCGACCTGTTTACTCATCAGGAAACAGAGAAACTGCAGGGATTCTGATTCACCAAACGTCTATCGCATCCCTACTGGAGCCTGGCGCCCGTACCGGTCCCAACCCTCGCCCCGTCCTGTACGGTGCTAGCGATTGTTATCCCCGTTTCGCAGATGAGACAGTGGAAGGTCTCAGGTTAAATGACTTGCCCCACGGCTGCCTGGCCACCAGAGACAATAGTGGGACAAAGCAGTAGGGGGGTCACCCCTGGGGTGACGCAGGCTAAGGAGAAGCTCCCCCTCCAGCCCACCCTGCTCACCATCACCCCTAGGCTACTCTCAGAAAGTGCAGCTCTGCTCTGGCCACTGCCCCTCTCTACCACCCTCTGTGACTCTCCTTACCACAAGAAGGGGTCCCCAGGGGCCAGCCTCACCAGGTGTCCCGTCTCACCGCCCCAACCCTGAGCTCCCATCACACTGGACAGCTTGCTGCCCCTCGTGCCTCTCACCACACAGCCCGCTCTGCCCAGGCCACCCCCGTCTCAAGGCCAGCCTCTTCCAGGAAGCCCACTGGAAGCCTCACCCACGTCCCCCTGCACTCAAGGCCTTCCTGCGGGCTCTCAGCACAGTCACCACGGACCCCCGCGGCGCAAAGAAGACCTGGGTGTTCTCTCCCAACTCTGCCCCGCAGCTGGCTCCCAACTGCACTGGGTCAGTCTCCAGAGGCTCAACACTTCCCCAAAGCCCAGCACAGTCTTGGCACTGGTGTCCCTCCTCTAGGGCAGTGAAACTAGCCCAGGAAACCCAGGAGCTCACAGCCTCTGGTATACGTCGCGTCTGACGTCTGACCAGGCTGATGGATCCCTACCCTGTGACCACTGCTCTGTGAGTCTGGTTTCCCCACGGCTCTGTTAGTGAGCCTGGGAGCCCCCGGATGCTACCGCACGGCTCCTGTCCTACGAGTCATTATGTTTTTGCTAAGGTCTGTCTGCCCCAGGGGACGGCAGCTCCAGGAGGACATTCCTCTGCCTTCCTCACCACCTTCCTCACCACCGTATCCCCAGCACTGGCCACACAAGCACCAGGGCGCCCAGCACCCGCAGGCAGCAAATGAACGTGTGCGTGGAGTGGACGGACTGATACACCCCAAATCCTCTCTGACTCCGGTAAGCCTTGACCTTACTTTTCCAGGGATGGGGGAGGAGAGATGCTTAAGCTGTGGCTTCTCACCAGCTTCCCAGACAGCAGAACTGGGCCCTTGTCCCAGGGCCCTCAAGACACAATAAGGTGTGTCATTGGTGAGATGATGGAAGGTGGAATTTAGAAGGAACTTCCCGATGTTACAAAGCCAAAGGCGGCTCCAAACTCGCCCTCCTGACCTCCCACGGGAATTCCTCAGGGCTGGCCTCCAAGTTCCTACGGGATGAGTGCACAGTAGTGCAAGGCACTGAGTCACCGACAGGGTGAGGGGTGTGCCCGCCTGGCCCGCGCCCTCATTCTGTGCCTCCTGGCCCAGGGACAATGCCCCCTGTCCACTGCACACACCTCCTCCTGCACAGAGGGCCGGGGCCCCAGACGCCACGGCATGGGGGTAGGGTGGGCGGCAGAAGCAGCAGAGCATGAGCACCCACCAGCACGCGGGCAGGCAGGGCCCCAGGGCCACCCAGGGCTCTTTCTCTCAGGACTGCCATCTTGCCGGTGCAGGTGCTCTAATTACTAATTACCACCCCCTAAGAAATATGTCCTGTGGGCTAGCTCCTTTCTAGTAGTTCTCTCAGCAAGTGTATACAGTAGGTGCTATTATGCCTCCCATTTTGTAGCAGAAGAAATATCTCAGAAAGGTTAAGTAACTTGCCCCAGGCTACACAGCCTGGCGGGGGCAGAGCAAGGATTTGAGCCAGGGCGACCAGGCTCCAAGCCTGCGCTGTTGCTCTGTCTTTCTACCCCACGGTTTCCGTTTGGTCTTCTGCCTCTCTCCGTCTCCACCTCCCTTTTGTTCTATCTCTCGGTCTG
>NW_012151840.1:1280058-1280835 GCF_000956105.1 Propithecus coquereli
AGTTGCTCAAGCTGGAATGCAGTGGCACAATTATGGCTCAGAGCTTCCTGAGGATCCAGGTGCCTGAGACCCGCGGCCAGCTTCTAGTCCTCATAACCGGCGAAGATGTGAGAGCCAGGCGCAAACCTGGGTGCCGTCCCTACGTCCTCCCTCACACATTGCT
This sequence comes from Propithecus coquereli, assembly GCF_000956105.1. Lineage (NCBI taxonomy): Eukaryota > Metazoa > Chordata > Mammalia > Primates > Indriidae > Propithecus > Propithecus coquereli. The sequence continues at coordinate 1,280,222 of NW_012151840.1, forward strand.
CCCCGGTGGGGCAGAGGGACAACACTGAGGATAAACCCTGAGCAGGCACTGTTCAAAGCAGGAGACCTGTTTGCTCATCTAAGCCTCACAACAACCCCAATGAGACGGGCATTGTGTGTTATTAGTTCTCTTTAGAAATGAGAAACTGAGGCACAGAGATGAAATCTCTTGACCAAGGCCCTGCAGCTAGTAAGGCGACCTTGATTCCAACGTCGGTGCTCTCAGGCTCCTTTCCCTTGAGCAAAGGAGAGGACCCGGTACCGTCTTCTCCCGCCAGCAGAGGGGAGCAGGGACGCTGGACTCTGAGCGCGCTCCCCGCCGCTCAGGGAGCAGCCTCCTTAGCGTTTCATTTCTTGTACGTTGTTTCATTACGGGTGGAACCCCCGATCTATCCCCTTTGCCCCTCTCCGCTGCCCCGCTGCCCCTCCTTCTCGGCTCTCTTCGTCGGTCCCTCTTTGCCCGACTCCTGGCCCAGGGGTCTCGGCCTCCAGTCGAGGAGGAGGGGGCCTGGGGGTCCGCACGCCCTTTCCCTGGGCAGGGTGCCGCGGGTCACTCACCTGCCGCGGGGCCCTGTCTCTCCTCCGGCCGGGGGTTGGGGACCGCTGGGGCGGCGG
>NW_012151840.1:1280885-1281954 GCF_000956105.1 Propithecus coquereli
TGTCTCTGCATCTGTCAGTCTGTTTTGGTATTTATGTCTGTCTCCATCTGTCTTTGTCTCTCTCTCTCTCTCTATCCCTGCCTTCTCTTCCACTTCCTGCTGGCTTCTCCCCCATAGGTTAGTGCCAGGAACTGACACCTCCCCAGAGCTGGGATGGGGCCCCAGGGCTCCTCAGAGTCCTGGGAGGCTCCTTCTCAAGGCTTCCAAGGCTCTCAGAGGAGAGGCTCGCACGGTGGTGGAGGCCCACCCGGCCTCAGCCCCTCCCCAGTGTGTGTCGGGCGGAGGGACGGCCGACAGCAGCCCAGTGACCCCTATCTCTCTCCAGGTTTCCGATTGGCGGACGGCGCTGCCTGGACAGCGAGTTTCCTCTTCTGAGAGAGTCTGATAGGGAATGTTGGTGAGGGGGTGGAAAAACAGATGCCGCCCTCGGCTTCACCTTCCACTGGAGAGAGAGGAAGGCAGAGAGGCGAGCACGGAGGACCCAGCTCCTAGCAGCAGGGAGGGCAACCCGACTGCAGGGGGGAATATGGCAGGCAGACCTTGGGAGACCTCAGAGTGGGAGGGAAAGGCGGCAGTAGCGGGGACACACGGGGGACCGGAGAGCTGCCCCACACTCCGGCTCACAAGCACATACGGCAGGTACTCTGCCATGGACTGGGCTGGGGTGGGGTTCAGAGAACAGCTCCCCCCAACAAGGCCCAGCTTAGGCCAGGGTTGAGAGCTGACCCCTTGCCCAATCCTGCCTGGAGCTGAGGCCTGGCTGAGCCTGGGAACTTCAGGCCAGCACAAGCTGTTCCTGTCCCTGGGGACTGGGGTCACAGCCTAGTCCCGGGAGAGGCCCCTCATAAAAGGCCAGAGCAGGGGAGCAGAGAGTCTGCTACTGGAGGCCGGAGATGGGGGCGGGGGTAGAGGGTGGCATTGCTGGGGCCTGGGCTCCTGGAGACTCACCACCTGCCCACCAGCCCCCCACCCCACCCCACACACACAGCCCTGGCTCTTAGCGCTACCTCAGAGCAGATCATCCACTCTGGGAGCTTTGCTTTCTTTCTCTCTTTCTTTCTTTTTTCTT
>NW_012151840.1:1283164-1364212 GCF_000956105.1 Propithecus coquereli
GGCAGGAAGGGGGTGGGGACTCGGGCCCTCGCCAAGGCAGGAAGTTTTGACAAGGAAACCGGGAGCCGGGGGAGGGGAGATCCCGAGCGCCGGGAGGGAAAACTGTGTTGGGGGTGGGATCACAGAGGCCGAGCACGGGCCGACTCTGCGCAGCCTGGGCCGGGGGCAGAGCCGGGACGAGGAGGAGAGGTCAGAGCAGGCGCCCCGGGCCCGAGTCCCCCTCGGCCTCCACTCGCTGTGCGGCCTGGGTTGTTTAACCTCTCGTGCCTCAGCTGTCCTATCTGCAAAGTGGAGTTATGGAGAAGAATCAATGAGATCGCCCCAGCAGGGCACCTTTCCGCGCTGCCCAACCCGGGCACGGACCGCCACGTCCTCGACTGAGACAGGCGGACAGGGAGAGGCCCCTCCTCTCCTCCTGCCGCCCGAAATCACACTGAGGGAGGGTGTGATCCTGGGAAACGGTCTCCCGAGGTCTCGGACTCAGCTGGCGGCGCTGCTGTCAGCACAGTGGCGTCCGGACTGAGCGAGTCCTCGCGGCGCCACCTCGCGGCCAGCGCGAGCCTCGCGGAGCCCCGCAGCCCGCAGGCGGGCCCTGGGCACCCTTCCCTGTTCTGATGGCACTAACATTTGCTTTCGTCGTCGTTAGCCCTTCGGATGTATTGCCTCATTTAATGCTTAACTCGAGATTGGTCCCATCATTATGACTATTTACATATGGTGAAACAGACATTCCGTGCGGCTTAAGACACTCGTAAGTGGCAGAAGTAGGACTGAAGTCTGGGGTCTGTCTGATTACAGGGCTCACTCTCCAAACCACCGCACAGGCTGCCACAGCGGAAGCTACGACAGTTTAAAAAGAGCAAGGTATGACTGCCATCCAATAAAAAGGTGCCCACTTACAGTGTACAGTGGTGATGAGTTTTGTGCTTTAGATTTTTCTTTTTGTGGTAACAATATAAAATTTATCATTATAACCATTTTCAAGTGTACAGTTCAGTGGCGTTAAGTACATCACATTATGTGCAACCATCAGTCTTATCCATCTCCAGAACTTCTTCATCATCCCGAACTGAAACCCTGTACCCATTAAACAAGAACTCCCCGTTACCGCCCCCCACCCCCCTGCCCCTTCCCAGCCTCTGGTACAGACACCATTAGCTTTTTTTGATGAATATTCGGTTTGGGACTGTGTTTCAGCACTTCATCTTTATCAAACCATTGTGCTGAATGCTTGCAATTGTCAAAAAGAATCCATTTTCCATCACAAAATAACAGTATTGTGTAGCAATGTTGCCCCTTTACGTCATGACAGCAAAGAGAGGCAAGCTTCCAGATGATTTCTCTTACGACGCTCATTTAATTCATGCAGAACCCATCTATCCAGCTTCTTTACCTTGCCGATTTGTTTCAAATGGTCCAATATTGTTGGAAGAGTAATGTCAAATCTTACTGCTAATTCACACACAGGTTGAGATGGATTCACTTCCACTACAGCTTTGGCTCATCATTATTCACCTTGGTCTCATGGTGGCCCACGTGGCTCATTTTCAACATTCAAATCACCAGAACGGAACTTCTCAAACCATCAATGCATACTGTATGTTCATTAGCCACATCCTTCCCAAACACTTCATTGATATTTCCAGCTGTCTGTGCTGCATCAGTTCCACGACAGAACTCATATTGGAAAATAACCTGAATTTTTGACTTATCCATGGTTTCCCAAAAATTGCTCTAAAAAAAATTTTGAAAGATAATCACAAGCCAAACAGTGTGTTTCAAAGACTGAGGATGTACTGTACCTTCACAATAAAAATAAAACAAGAAGTGTCAAAGTGAAATATCAGAGATATCAACTGTCAAACTTAGTACTTAAGGAAATCAGACATTTGATACTTAATAAACTAATACTTTCTGTCTCTATGAATGTGACTATTTTAGGTACCTCAAGTAAGTAGAATCACAATATTTATGCTTTTCCATCTTGCTTATTTCACTTAGCATAATGTTCAATGAGTTGGTTTTTTTTTTTTTTTTTTTTTGAGACAAAGTCTCACTCTGTTGCCCTGGCTAGAGTGAGTGCTGTGGCGTCAGCCTAGCTCACAGCAACCTCAAACTCCTGGGCTCAAGCGATCCTACTGCCTCAGTCTCCCGAGTAGCTGGGACTACAGGCATGCGCCATCATGCCCAGCTAATTTTTTGTATATATTTTTAGCTGTCCGATTAATTTCTTTCTATTTTTTAGTAGAGATGGGGTCTCACTCTTGCTCAGGCTGGTCTCGAACTCCTGAGCTCAAACGATCTGCCCGCCTCGGCCTCCCAGAGTGCTAGGATTACAGGCGTGAGCCACCGCGCCCAGCCTGTTCAATGAGTTTTGACAAATGTGTTCATCTGGTTAACCACCGCCCCAATCAAAAAATATTTTAATTTCCATCTCCCCAAAAACCTCACTTGTTCCCCTTTGCAGATAATGTCTCCGAACTCCACTCTCATCCCCCAACCCAAGCCCTGTGATCTCTGATCTGCTTTTTGTCACTGTAGATTTGTTTGTTCAAGAATTTCCATATAAATGGAATCATACAATACGTGCCATGTCTGGCTTCTTTCACTTACCAGAAAGCGTTTCAATAGTTCATTGCTCTTTATAACGGGCAGTACTCCATTGTATGCATATACTTTGTCCTATCTTTAAACCAGTTAATGGTCACTGGGTCTTTTCCAGTTTGGGACCACTATAAATGAAGCTACTATGAACATTCATGTACAAGTCTTGTGTGGATATATCTTTTTATTTATCTTGATTTCTACTTAAGAATGGGATTGCTGGGTCGTAATAATTATGAATCCTTTATATATTATAGTTTTAAGTCTTTCATCTAAAATATGTACTGAAGCAGGGTGTGGTGGCATGCGACTATAGTCCCAGTTACTAGGGAGGCTGAGGCAGGAGGATCACTTGAGCTCAAGAGTTCGAGGCTGCTATGGTGATGCCGCTGCATTCAAGCCTGGGCAACAGAGTGAGACTCTGCCTCAAAAAACCAAAACAAAACAAAATTGTACTGAGAATATTTTTTATCTAGGAAACTTCAATCTGAGAGACAAGCAAGTGTTGTTTAGCTAGGGCTTTGAGGATGGGAGGTGTGCGTAGGCAGGCTGACAGGATGGTGCTGCAGGCTTTAGGGAAGGGAAAAAGGGCAAGGTTCAAGGTTGCTTTTGGGGACTTCAGTGCTACCAAGAGTCTCCAGAAGGGGGCAGCAGAAACCAGACCACAGCTCCATGACAGGCGGCCAAAGACCATAGAGTTGCAGAATGTCAGAGACCAGATGGGCTTTGAAAGTCATCGAATCTGGCACCTTCAATGGGCAAATGGGGAGACTGAGGCTCAGAGAAGAAGGGCAACATGCATTCTTCCCATCCTTCACCTGGCTCGCTTGTTCTCATTCTTCCATCTTCAGCTCAATTGCCCTTTTTCTGGGAGCCTGTCCAGGCCCTCACTCTCCCATCCCACTCCTGCTTATGAAAGTTTAACACTTGCCTCTCTCTCCCCAGACTCTGAGTTCTGCAAGGACTAGGGCCAGGTCGAAATCAGCTTTGTGCTCCCGGGGCCCGGCACAAAGTAAGTGCTCAATAAATGTTAGAGTTAATGGCTGACACCTTGTGCAATGCTCTTCCAGCTCCCTGGACCCCAGCTGTGCCTGTTGGGCCCAGCCCTACAGCTAGAAGGATGGAGGTCTCCCAGAGGTCCACCAGGAAGGCAGAAGGGGGCCCAAGGTCCTCATTCATCCTATTGTTCAATAAGCACTGTTTGTATTTGCCTAGTGCCCAGGACACAGAGGAAATGACAATGATGATGATGATGATGACGTTGTTGATAGCAACTACTAACTTTCATTGAATGAACGCCTATTGATTACCAGGTACTGTTGTAAAACTACATTTAATAACTTATTTAGGCGATAAATGTGTCCTGCCCTCAAAAAGCTCATATGCTAATTGGGGAAAGAGTCAATTATTCATTTGTTCATTGAATAAAAACTTATTGAACACCTACTATGTGCAGGAATTGAGGCTACAGCTGTGAACAAAATAGACAAATTTTTCTGCCTAAACATGAAAAGTAAAAAAAATGAAGGTTACATTCTAGTAGTGGTGGTGGTGAAGGGATGATAAAGAAACTAAATCAGGGCCAGGTGCGGTGGCTCACGCCTATAATCCTAGCTCTGGGAGGCCGAGGCGGGCGGATTGTTTGAGCTCAGGAGTTCGAAACCAGCCTGAGCAAGAGTGAGACCCCGTCTCTACTAAAAATAGAAAGAAATTAATTGGACAACTAAAAATATATAGAAAAAATTAGCCGGGCATGGTGGCGCATGTCTGTAGTCCCAGCTACTCAGGAGGCTGAGGCAGGAGGATCGCTTAAGCCCAGGAGTTTGAGGTTGCTGTGAGCTGGGCTGACGCCATGGCACTCTAGCCCGGGCAAGAGAGTGAGACTCTGTCTCAAAAAAAAAAAAAAAAAGAAACTAAATCAGTAAAATCATGACACATTAGATGATGAGAAGAACTATCATAAAAAATAGAGAAAAATAAAACAGGGAAGAGGATAGGGAGTGCTGGGGGTACAGGTTTTGGAAAGATGGTCAAGGAAGGCCTCACTGAAAAGGTAACCTCAGGGGAAGGAGAGGAAGGAGGGAGCCATGCAGATTTCTGGGGGAAGAGCATTCCAGGCAGGTGGAACATCACATACGGAGGCCCTGAGGCCAGAGCGTGTGCCGTATCCAAAGAATAGCGAGAACAACTGTCTTCAGAGAGTGGAACTGAGTGAGTGGTGGGAAGCATGGTGGCAGATATTGAAGACAGAGGTGTAATGGGGGCCAAATCCTTCAGCGCCTCTTAGGCCATGATAAGGCTGTTGGGTTTTGCTCTGCATGAAATGGGAAGCCACTGGGGGATTTGAGCAGAGGAGCGACACGATCCAACTCAGGTTCTAAAAGAATTAGTAGGCCGAGCACGATGGCTCACGCCTGTAATCATAGCATTTTGGGAGGCGGTAGGATCACTTGAGGCCAGGAGTTTGAGGTTACAGTGAGCTATGATGCTGCCACTCTGTACTCTAGCTTGGACAACAGAGCGGGACCCTGTCTCGAATTCATTAATTAAAAGAATTACTGTTGTGTTGAGGCTGCTGCACTAATCCAGGTGAGCGGCGGTGGCAAGAGGACCAGTGGAGGTGGCCTCACAACACAACAGCAAGGGCTACCAGAGGGCAGCTAGAGGGCAGGGTGTGGTGTCCCGTCCATCCAGGGTGCCAAGGGGTTTGTGAGGAGTCCTAGAGGCAGCTGCCTGGGAGGAATCTGCACAGAGCATCCTGGCTCCTGGGAAGGGGCCGGAGAGGGCTCCCCAGCGCTGCTCGGAAAGAGCAGCTGAGAGGCCGGTCTCACTGTCTCCTGCACACTCAACTCGCCCCAGCAGGCTGAGTGTCCACGCACACCCTGCACGCCGTTCCCTGTCTCACCCGCAGCCCCGCAGAGATGTGCCAGCCAGAACACACAGGGGGCGGCCTCTGCCCCCCTACATCGTACAGGTGAGTGGCTGGCCTGGGTCTGAGCCGCAAGGAGCCATGAGGTCCTCTCAGGAAAGTCCTGCGGGGATAAAGCATTCTCGCTGCTCTCTCCTCCTCGCCAGCCAAGCTTGTCATAAATGCCTGGCAATGATGCTGACGACAGCGGTGAGGCTGACCCACTCACAGGGGCTGTGCCCATCTGACCCCTCCCTCACCCTTCTGCGTCTTAATGCGTGTGGGGGTGGTCCCTGAAATATAAGCCAAGACCCCCAGCCGCCCATCTTCTAGCCTGGCCTTCCCCCTCCATTTCAGACTCCCAGGTCCCTGCCCCTGGGTGGTCCCTCCATTTCAGACTCCCAGGTCCCTGCCCACAAGGCCCCAGCACCCCCATCCCCCACCAGCCCTGCCGCTGGCCTGCCCGCCAGCCTGCCTGGCACTCAGACTCCCTCGCCCCCTCCACTCTAGCTGTAATCACAGCTCAGCTCAGACCTCCCCCTCCTGTGAATAATTGGGGCTGATTTAGGGGCTATCAGGGGAGAGAGGGGGGGCTAATGGAGTTCGTGGGGGGCCGCCCTGGTGATGAGGGGAAGGTTGAGAGGCAATTAGCAGGGCTGACAGCCTCAGGAATCACCTGATGCGCCTGCCCGCAGGAAGGGCTAGTGAGGGGTTTGTGGGGAGGGGGAGGCCTGCCCCACCCCCACCTCCAAGGATGGACTTGGACTTGAAGAGGGATCCGCCCCTCCCTCAGCAGGAGGTCGGAGGACACACAGCAGGAGGGACTTTCAGAAAAACAAGGGCAAGGGGCAGGCACAGGGGCAGGAGGGCTGGATGGGGTTGGGGTGCCGGATGAGTCAGGAGCTCCTGGCTCCCCATAGCCCCCCACCCCCAACACACACGCGCGCGCGCGCGCACACACACACACACACACACACACACACACACACACACGCACACAGTGCCCCAGCTGAATCTTATCCCTCACTGGGGACCAGCTTCTGATTAATACCAACATCAGCCCTGAACACTCACCCTCCTGCCCCGCTGTCGGTAATTACCTCCCCTCCCAGCCCAGCAGAGGGGAAGCCTGCTCCTCCGGGGCAAAAGGACCCGAGCTTCTGACCCCCTGCCCAGAGAAGCCACCCCTGCCCCCCTCCTCCAGCTTCCAAAGGAAGAACGGAAACTGGAGGGAGGAAGGAACAAGGAAAGAAGGGGGGGAGGGAGGGGAGGATATTGCCCCTTTCTGTTCCCACCAGCCCCAGACCCCGCAGCCCTCAGAGCTCTCCCCTCAGAGTCTTTCTGCAGCCTGAGCTCCTTCTCTACCCCTGGGGATGTCAGCCTGGAGCTGGAAAGCCTCTGGCTAGAAATGCCCATAGGCGCCTCCTTGGAGGAGGGGGACAGCCAGACCCCCAGCGCCCTCCCCAGCCTACGTCCCTTCCGATGTCAGGCTGGGAACAGTAATTTGCACGGACCCACGCAGAGAGCCAAGTTTACACAGACCTCTCAGGGGACTCACAGGGACTGTCAACCACAAACACAAAACCAGACACACTGGGACCAAAGTCACCCTGGGTGGGAAGGGGGTGACACACTCCGCCGTGAGCTACCACCCACCACCACACACATAATCACATCAAGAACGTTTAGTTCAAAGGAGCATCAGACGGCTGCAAGGTGTCACAGGGCATCCGAGTGTTGGAGGACACTCTGCCTCTGTGGCAGGAGGTTGGGGTTGGTGGATCAGTTTGGTGTATTTGAGCCTCAGGAATAGGGGTCCCTTCCTTCTCCCCGGTGGGCTGCCATCATGGCTCTCTCTAGCTCAGTTGTGTGTGTGTGTGTGTCTCTCTCTCTGTCTCACACACACACACACACTCACACTCTCTCATACTTTAAAGCAAAGTGTAGTGAACTGAGACTGAGCCCATTCCTGTCTGCTCCTTGCTCAGGGCACCAAGCCCTGACTCCGCTCGCAGCCCCCCTGCTTCACCCCTGCCGCCCCAGAACCCCTGCCTCCCAAATTGTGTTTCTACACATCTTCTTTCTTCTTCGGGAAGGAAGCTACCACTCCAGGATATGGAGTGAAAGGCTCTGTGAGACTTTCCCGAGCCCCTCCCAACACCCCCTTGTGCCCCGTTATGAGACCAAGTGAGCCAGGAGACCTGGCAATCGATATCCCTCAAAGATGAAGACGCTAATAACTTTATCCCCTCTTGTCCTCCAACTCTTGCCTACATTAGCTCTGACCACAGGCCCCAGGCAGCTGGGACCTGCCGGGGGCGGGCCTGAAGCTGAGTAACCCCTTCAGATCCAGGTGGGAAGCGTGAGGGTAGACTGCAGGAAGGACTTCCTGGCACTCAGGGTAAGGGGATAAGGGGTGGAAAGCCTTGGAGCATGTTTCCCACTCCCGGGTCGATACTGTTGGAGACCTGGCTCAGGGTCTGCGAGCATGTGTGACCTCAGAAGCACCCTGCGAAGGTCCTTGTGCCAAGGTCCCTGTCTAATCCCGGATTGCTGCCCAGAGGTGCACGGGGAAGGAAATTCCCACTAGAGAAAAATCAGGCAGCCAGAGGACTGGAGGTGATGGCGGGTGGCGGGCAGGGAGGGTGGCTCTGGCCCTGCCCTCTCTGCAGCATCCCGAGGCTCTTGCTCCATCAGGGCCTTTTGGGGCAGCAAGAGACCTGGAGCCCACGGGGCTTCAGAGGGCGGGAGAAGCCCCGTCCTCACGTCCTCACCTCTACACTCCGCAGCCGGGCACGGCCCCTCCCTCTGCAAAGCTGCAGCTAGAGGGGTGGTCGGGATCAGGGGACAAGAGCTCCTCTTCTGCGAGCACCCCCTCCCAAACATACAACCTGCCTCACTCCCAAGAACAGGGCCAGGACCTGTGGCAGGTTAGAGAGGAGGAGGAAGAAGAGGGAGGGGAAGGAGGAGTGGGAAAGGGTGCAATAAAAACAGCAAATATTTCCGTAGCACCTGCTACGGGCCCAGCCCTATTGAAAGAGTTTTTCTTGTGGGACTTGTTCAAGCCTCGGAAGTACCCTGTGAGGTTACTGCTATTATTATCTCCACTTTGCAAAGGAGGACACCAAGGCACAGAAAGGTTAGCTAATGTGCCCAACATCACACAGCTGCTAAGTGGCAGAACCAGGCTCCAGAGTCTAGAAGCTTAACCCCCAGGGAACACAGCCCTGCAAGAAGAAGAAGGGGGCCCGGTTTAGTGGGAGGTGGGCTGAGGAGCCTCTTGTTCCACGGGCTGGGTTAGAGGCAGGGCTCGGGGAAAGTACATCGCTTCTGTGGCTCTTGGCTTCTGTCCTTCTGCACCTGGCTCTCTGCCTTTTCCCCTGTGCCCTATGCAGGCAGGTCTCGGGCCTCTGCTCTGCTCAGGGCTGTCCCCACTCTCTGTCCCTCCCTGCCACTGAGTGGGCTCCTCCTGCAGCTCTGGCCTGTCCTGTCTGTCTCTCCTCCCCACCACCCCAGAGCCATGGCTGCTCAAGCTTTCCGCCCTAGCGCTGGAGTCCACCAGAGCTGGGGTGGACAGAGACAGTCTGGGAGGGGACTGACGCTTGGAGCAATGGAGCCACCTCATTTCCCCAGAGGTGTCTGAATTCCCTGGTGGTTCAGCCTGGCAGCAGGCTGAGAGTCAGAATTTCTGGGTCCTGGCTCCTCTGAAGAATGTCACCTCCCCCCGCCCCCCGCCCTAGCCCCCACCCCCTGGGCAGCCTGTCCAAGGCTACTTCAGGAATTTGGCAAGACAAGCTCTCTCTGGGCTGGTACTTAGAGAGCCCAGGGCCTATGGAATCTGGAATTCTCTCTAGGATCTATCTTCAGCCTGGGGATCCAAGGGGTCACTGGACGGGACATTCTCCACCCAGGCTGCCCTGGAGCACTGCTCGCCCCTTTCCCAGAAACCTGAATAGATGCTCTGCTCCCCCGTCGGGAATCCAGCCCAAGGGAGCAGGCCAGGAAGGAGGCAGAGGCTGGTTAGGAAGGCTGAGGGGGCCAGCGGTAGCTTGGACCTCTGGGGTCTTTAGAGACCCATCCCAGTGCTGGGGGCCCCTGGGGAGCCCCACGGGCTTGTTCCCCTGGTTCCTTCTCTGCAGAGTAGGTAGGAAGGAGCTGGCAGAGGTTTGCTTAGAGCGGGGGATCTAGCTTGTTTCTTCAGTGCTGGACATTCCCAAGGTGCCCACCACCCTTTCTGAGCCTCTGTCTTCCAAATAGGACAGCCCTCTCTGAGAGGAAGGGTGGAGAGAGGGGCCTAGGCCAGGTTGGGGGACCCAGACGTGCGATCCCCCAGGTTGCTGTCCTGGTCCCGGCCCTCTATGGGGTCCTCGGGCCCTATCCCATTGATCCCCCTGCAGCCATCCATCTCAGCTGGTGCTTAGCCCCTGGGGTGTGTGTGGGGCAGCTAAGGGACTTGGCATAGCCAGGAGGTAATTAACAGGGAGGGGGCAGGGGCCACAGCAGGGTGGAGGGGGCACCGCTGACGACAGTGGAATCCAACAGCTATGAGTGATTGGGGAGGGGTGCTGTGTGTGTGTTTACGTGTCTGTGTTTGCACGTGTGTGCCTGGGCCGTGTGAGGTGGGTCAGAGTGTCAGCTGAGATGTGCACACCTGCACGTCCATCAGTGATGAAGAGGAGCGTGGGGGTGGGGGCTCTCAGGCCACAAAGCTGACAATGTGGGTGCGACCGCCCTCCTCGTCCCCAGGACAAGACCCCAGTTCCAGACTGCCTGAAGGGGTCGGAGTGCTGGGCTGCCGCGCCTGCTCCCGGATCAATGGAGGCTGTCCAGTTCCCTCTCCCGGAACTTTTCCTGCCCCGTCCGCACCTCATTCCCAGAGCCGCTCACCTCACCTGCCCAGCTTTTCCAGCAATACTTCTGCTATGGTTTAGGAGCCTCTGATGTCCTGAAGCTTGATGTCTGATGACCTTGGAAATCTCCATACGCCCTGGCAGGTCCCTTCTGCTACCTGACCTCCACCTCTCTGCTTCAGCGATTGGCCCCAGTCGCGCCCAATATGGGGCAAACCTCAGATCCCCTTATGTCTGCCCACAGAGCCTCCAAGCCTGGAGGTGTCCCACGCCCTCCTAGCGCCTGCAGAGAGGCTCAGAGGGCAGAGGAGGCGAGGGCCAGGTGAGATGGAAAGCCACCCTCAGGAGCCCATGCTGTTCTCCAGAACAGTCTCCGATTCAGCTGCTGGTCCCACCTGTGTCTGTTTACAGCACGCGTCTGCCCCTCTGTCTCCCCATCTGTGCCCAGCTGTGTCTGTGTGTCTCTGTCTGCAGCCTTCTCTTTCTGTCTGTCTGCATGTCTCAGTCTTTGTGTCTCCCTCTGTAGCCTCTCTCCATGTCGCCATGTGTGTACGTCCTGTCCCTGTCCCTCTCTCTGCATCTGTCCCTGGGCTCCCCTGTTGGATCTGATCCCCCAACTCTGCATCCCTCACCGTGTTTCCAAACCCTTTCCTCCCCATCGCTCCACCTGCTCTAAGTGCGCTCCCTCCCGGGGGTGGTGCAGCACCAGCCCCACCCATCCCAAGGCAGGAGAGCAGGGCCTGTGAACTTGGCCCTTAGGGACCAGACCCCCCCACCATCAATCAGCCTGCAGCCCTGGGTCAGACCTCCATTAGCACTAAGCAGCCTGGACAAGAGGCAGACACAGCACTGGGCTAGGCCTAGGGGTGATAAGACCCAGATTGAATCACCGGGTGGGGGTGCTGGGCACCCAGGGACATGAGACAGCCATTTGATTAGCCCTGAGGAGCTGTGGGGAGCATGTGTTATTGCAGCAGCTGGGCAGGTGATTGGAAGTGATGGGACTGAGGGTTGGAGGGAAGCTGCTCCTCCCTGGCTCGGGGTGGAACACAGCCTTTGGGTTGGGGAATACGGGGGCAAGACCCGGGTCCCCTCGCATGATGGGGCTGGGGGACCTTACCCAGTCTCAGTGCTGACAGAAGGCTTGGACTGCTCACTTAAGGCCAGTGGTGTTCCAAGGAACAGAGGGGAAGGGAGACTCCACCTTCTCCCTTAGGCAGAAAGGGACAGGAAGATGGCTCTGTCCTTAGGAAATAGCCACCTTGCCCAGTCCCTGGCCTCCAGGTGCTAATCTCAAAGCGCTTAGCGCCAAGAAGAGTAAGAGAGGGGGAGGAACACGGGGTCCTGCCTCCTTCACCAACCCTGAGTCCTGCTCCTTCCCTGTTCCTGCCACATGTGCACATACACACAGACACACATGCACAATCTCTCTCTCTCTCACACACACACACACACACACACATCCACTTGTTCTACTGTGTGCTTGCTCTGCTCTGGGCACACCGACACAAGGAAGACACGCCACCAATGCTTCCATCCCATCCACCAGGACATCTAACTTCTGTCCCTCCCACTGCAGCCCTGGCCTTCCTGAACATGAAGCACAGAGACAGACAGTTATGGTCTGAAGGTCTGGGAGGCTTGGCCTGAGGCTGCCTCACCACCAGGTGAACAAGGTGATCGCAAGACTGGGACCCAAACCATAATCACAAGGTGGGAGTGACAGCTGCATGGAACAGAGGAGGCAGCTGAAGGGAACCCAACTGGGGGAGGATCCCAGAGAGCCGCCCCCTACCTGAATCCCAGTGCCCCACTCCTGGAACGACGTCATCCCAAGAATTGGCAAGAGACACAGCCAAGGGATAATAAATATAATTGCTAAGACGGAACCTTGCCTAGAGAAGCAGGAACATCCTCTACTCCCAGCCCCCACCTGTACCCCCTGCATGCTGAGGGCGAGTTAGATGCTTTGAGATCACCCTGGGGCTGTGGGAGATATAGGGGTTGCAGAGGGCAGGCCCCAGTATTCCGGCTACCCAGCCCGAGCCCCTGGGCCAGCCCCCTAGCCCAGGACGTCCAGGTAGACAGGAGGCGCCTGGGCCAGGGCTTGCAGCCGGGCATGTACGTCCTTGATGCTGTGGCGCTGCTGGGGCTCCCGCTGCCAGCAGCCCCGCATGATGGCGTAGACCTCTGGCGGGCAGGCGCGCGGCCGCTCCAACTCACGTCCCTGCGTGATGCACTCAATCGCCTGGGGCCACCAGAGAGACGGAAAGGAGAGCACACTAGGTTGGGGGCAGGAGGACGAGGCTGGCCCCAGAACTGCCTCTGCCTCACTGAGGCTCCCAAGGCAAGGCACACGCTTGTCTGGGCTTCTTGGTTGCTGCTAATCTAAATGGGCACAGTGAACCCCAAGATTCCTTTCCGCTCTGACCCTGAGAAGCAGGAAGGATTAAGGCTTCACTCTGGAAAGCTTGGGCTCGAGGTAGGATTGCTTCTGGAAGGCTGGGATCAGATCTAGGAAGACTCGCCAGGTGGGCTGGGGAAGGGGAGGGCCAAGGCATTTGCCAAATCCATCAGCTTGGTGTTGGCGGCTGAAGGGAGGAGGGGAAGGGCCCTGTGCCTCTCTGCCCCAAAGGGAAGAAAGAAAATGGAGCAGAATTGCAGTTAAAGGTCCCTTGAAAAGTAGCTGGCTTGCATTTTAAAGCAGAGGCTGACCCCCACTTCCTTCTCCCTTCTGTCCCTACTACCTTGTAGGGACCTGGTGCCTCTGAAAAGAAACTGCAGCAAGAAAGATCAAAATCAGACTCTAAGAAGGACCACTAGAACAGCTAAGGGATCCAAAGAAGGAGAAATGGTGCAGGTTGTGGTTGGAGAAGGGGCCTGGAGCCTCTTTCCCCCACTTGCCCCCTCCCCATTAGAGGACTCGGGTTATGGGCAGCACTAATTCCATCCCTTCTCTCAGTGCTTGAGAAAATTAAAATCTATAACCCTCTCCCCACCCCACCAGCCTCCAGGGAGCAGACTGCATTAGGAGGAGAAATGGAAACTGACAGCTGAGAGCCAAGGAAGGGGCGGGGGGAGCTGCTCTGGGAGACAGAACACCTGGGGCCTGCTCTGGCTGTGGCCAGCCAGGAGGGCAGCAGGGAGGGAGCAGGATGTCCCTCTGACAGTCTAACCTCCAGTCTCCCTGCTGCAGTGTCAGGCGCTCTTGTGCTGTGCTCCTCTTCCCATGCCTCTCCCTTCCACACTGATACGCCTACTAGATCTGTAAAACGCAGCTAGGGATGGGGTTCTGGCTCCACTACAAAGTGCTACGAGGTTCCCCCAGGAGCCAGCTGGGCCTGAGAGTAGTATGGTAGGTGAAGGCAAGAACAGGAGAGGAAGAAAACAGGGCTGGGGTGGAGGGAGCACCGTGTGGGCAGGATGCTGGGACGGGTCTCCCTAGGCAGTGGCAGAGGGGCAGACGAGGGACCCACAGGGGCAGGAAATGGGTGTGGCCAGCAAGGTGTGGCCCACGGGACGGGGCTGACCTCGGTGTTGGAGAGCTGGTACCAGGGCTGCTTGCCGTAGGTGAAGATCTCCCAGAGCACCACGCCGAAGCTCCACACGTCGCTCTCGGTGGTGAACTTGCGGTAGAGGATGCTCTCGGGCGGCATCCAGCGGATGGGCAGCATGGTGCGGCCTCCCACCTGCCGGCAGGTGCTCTGCGTCACCTCCCGGGCGCCACCAACTGCCCGCCGCAGCGTGGACCCGCCCCAGCCCCGTCAATAAAAATAAATCGACGTGGCCCTCAGGGCCAGGGCTAAGAGGGAAAACCCAGTGGTGCTGTTTCCATCCGGGATAGCGGAGGAGACAGCCCTTCCTCCTCTGGGGCTGAGGAGGGTGGTTTAAAACCAGAGCCAGAGACTCTGAGCCCCCGCACCGCCAAGGAAGAGGAGGGTGTGCCTGACAAAGGCAGGCTCCCGGTGGACTCAGCATCCAGGGTGTCTACAGTGTGGATGCTGCGGGAGGGGGTGGGGACAAAGGACCCTTACGCGGTAATAGTCAGTGCTGTAGATATCCCTGCTCATGCCGAAGTCACCGATCTTGACCACTAGTCCCTGACCCACCAGACAGTTGCGCGTGGCCAGGTCCCTGTGCACAAAGTGCAGACCCGCCAGGTACACCATCCCCGCAGCAACCTGGCTAGCCACCGCCAGCAGCTGCCCCAGGCCCAGGGGACCTGGAGCCACATCCTCCCCGCCAGCCAGCAGCTTGGCATCAGGCCCATGGGACCTGCGAGCAAGAGAGGGAGAAGGGATAGAGGCTGGGAGCGCAGGAGCCTGAGGAAGGGGAGCCCCTGGAGCTGGGGGTGATGGGGGCAGAGACTGGGGGACCAGAAACGGAGGAAGGAAAGGACAGTGGAGGCAGCTGTCTGCAGGGGCTGGGACAGGGGGGCTGGAATAGGTGCGCCCATCTCCAAGGCTCCCACCAGAGAGAGCCCACGGTTGCCACTCCATGCCTTCCTCTCAGGCAGCCCCCTTGCACTCCAGCCGCTTACTGGCCCCAATTTCTCTTGCCGTGGAACCTTCAGACTCGGCCCTTGCCAAGCCTGCCCCTGCAGTGAAGGGAGCCTCCCCCATCCAGGCGCTGAGTCTGAAACCTGGGCGTCCTCCTGGCCCCCCTGTCTCTCTCACCTTTGCCCTCAGTACCAGCCGTTCCCGTGGGGTCTTCCTTCCTTCTGAAGGTTTCTGGGATGCCCGCCTCCTCCCCACGGCCGCCACTCCAGGTCAGTCCCTGCTCACTCATCTCCATTCCCCAATATTCCTTCTTCTGAAGCTTTGCCTGAGCTGATCGCTTTGCCAGGAATGCCTCTTCCTACTGGCCAACTTCCTCCTCATTCACTTATCCCAGGTAATTTTTAAACATCTCCAATGTGCCAAGCACCAGGGCTACAGTGGAGAGTATGATGCAGATACACAGGTCACAGCAGTGCAGTGTGAGGGGCACCTAATGGGCACTAGGGGTGGGGATGGAAGAAGTCAGGGAAGGCTTCCTGGAGGAAGGGGCATCTACACTGAGACTCAAGTGCTGAGGAAGAGAAGTGGATAAGCCATCTGAAGGGGTCCAGGGCAGGGGAGGGTAAAGTGGCTGGGAGGGAGGCCCAGTGTCCCAGGCAGAGGGAACTGGAAGTACCAAGGCCCACAGGGGAGAAGGAACAGATGGCCCCCCCTAGGGGAAGTCTTCCAGACTCATCTAGAAGCATTCGTGATCCCCTCCTTTGATTCTCCCAGTGCTCCATCCAGCATTTAGAGCCACTTTTCCCATAGTCTGGGCCCCAGATGGTGGTATCTCCCTGGCCTGCCTCCCCCGAGACCAGCACTGAGTGTGCACCGTGTCTGGAAAGCGAGGGGATGGGCTCCTCTCTGGCCTTGTCTTGACTCGGGTTCCTCTGTGCCAGTCCCCATTCA
Organism: Propithecus coquereli; assembly: GCF_000956105.1. Lineage (NCBI taxonomy): Eukaryota > Metazoa > Chordata > Mammalia > Primates > Indriidae > Propithecus > Propithecus coquereli. The sequence goes on from NW_012151840.1 coordinate 1,298,977, forward strand.
GCCTCGGGTCTGGCCTCACCCCCTTCTGCTCCACACCCTCCACTGGCTCCCCCGTCCACAAGGACAAGCTCAGGACTCAGGGATCTCTCCTAGCTGAGCTCTGCAGCCTGACTGCACGAATGACCCACCACTCCCAAGGGGACATTTGGGGACCAGATCATGACCCTGAGCTGGACAACCACACAGCACTTGCTCACCCGGAACCACAGCCCCCCGCCCCCACCCCCAGTCCCTCTTACTGGTGGGGAAAGTGAGGTCAGAGTGGAAAGGGACTTGGCAAAAGGCTCAGCTAATAAGCAGCAGCTGATTCCAAAGCCCGGTCCTTTCTCTGCCTAACGAATACGGGCCCATCCTCGCAGCAGCTTTCTCATCGGGGAAGGACTCGACTAAGGGAACATGTGACCGTCAGAGTCAGAGCTTAAGAGTAGCGGTTCTGCCTAGCGTCACATCTCCCCTGGGCCATTCACTACCTGTGTGTCCTTGGACAAGTCACTTAACCTCTTCAAGCCTTGTCTGTGAAACAGGTACATTTCTTGAAGTTATTAAAATTATTAGCACAAATGATAAACATATCAGAGTTTTTCTGTCCAAAGCCAAAGAAATGAATTTTTTTGTAACTTTCTTCAAGTATAAATGGCAACATATGCTTGGAGACTAAAGAATAAATATATATTTATATTATTGTACAAGGTATTTATGTACAAGTGAGCAGAACCATAATAAGAATGAATTGTAAAGTACATAGCATAGTGCCTGAAACATAGAAAGTGCCTGTAAATGTTTGTTATTGTTGTTATTGTAATTATCTAAACTGCCACCTTCTACAGGCCCGGCCTCTGCGCCACACACAAATGCACACACACCCTTTGCAAAGCCCATCCATCCCAAAGTTTTAGCTCCTAGCTTCTGCCAGTGCAACCTCCCTGGCTACTGCCACTCTGCCTTTTGCAAGGACCAGCCCCACACGCACACACCTGCCTTCTCTACGGCCTGAGAGCTCCCTGGGGACAGGACCATGCCTTCCTGATCCTTCTTGGTGTCGCCCCGTGGTTGGACAGATAAGCAGGGATGCGCTTGTAGGGAAGGGACAACAGGCTCATAGCCAGAGGCCGGAGGCCAGGTGCTCATACCGGAGGAAGCGGTTGAGGTCGCCATGCCGCATGTACTCAAAGACCATGAGCAGCGGGCGGCCCTCGGTGCAGACGCCAAAGAAGCGCACGATGTGCTGGTGTCGCAACATGGTGAGCAGCTCCGCCTCGCGCTGGAAGTCTTGCCGGGCGCTCTCGGACACCTCCTTCAGCGCCTGGATGGCGAGGGCGGGGACAGGACTGAGTGGGGAGGAGGGGAGGGCCAGCCCTCACCTCCCTGCAGGCAGGGCAGCCCACCCACCCCCAGTCTTGAGCCATGTCAGACCCCGACATCCCACCCCCAAGCCTAAGCACTCTGTCCTGACATGATGGTGCTCCTGGAGGGGGGACCGAGGCCAGCAGTGCGTCATGATCAGGGTCTGACCTTGACGGCCACCAGCATCTTGTCCTTCTCAGGCAGCAGGTTGTGGCACTCAGCGAGGAAGACCTTCCCAAAGGCGCCCTCGCCCAGCTCCCACTTGAGCACGATGTCCCGGCGCTTGATGTGATGAACACCTGGGAGGGGCTGCGGGGTCAGCCGGGAGCCCCAGTCCCGGGAGGGAAGTGTAGTGGCAAGGGCGGGACTATCTACAGGGCTGTGTGCTGCACAGGGTGCCCAGCCAGGGGGCTGGATGGGGATTAAAATTCAGCCCTCACTCCTTCACCAAGCCACGAGTCGTAGCGTGGGCTGCCTCTGCCCAGAGAGGACATGGTGTGGGCTAGCTGTGACTTGGGCGGGGCTGCAGCCAGGCTGATCTCAGCCCAGGAAGGATATGCTGTGGCTGGGATGGGGTGGGGGGGCGGAGACTGTTCAGGCCTGGGGTGAGCAAGGACGATGGCCCAGAGGCCTCTACATGCACACGCACGCGCACACGCTCTCCCTTGCCCTTGACCTGCATAGCCCCTCACAGGCATCACTGAAGTATTGTGGGTTCTCGATGATGTGGCCTTGGAGCCCGGAGCCTTTGCCCTCGGTGGGGGACAGGGAACTGCCACCCAATGTCATGAAATGCAGGGACATGGCCAGCCCGTCCTCTGAAGCCAGCACAGCGGGGCCTGGGGAGGAGACACAGCCACATGGAGGGGCTTGCCCACACCTTGGCCCCTGCTTGCAGGGTGCCAGTTGCCCCCACCTCATAACTTGCAGGGGCAGGACAGAGGAGCAGGGGGCAAGACAGCAGGCAGGGAGAAGGGGAGGTGCCACGGCTTCGCCTTATCTGGCTCCTGTCCAACCCCTGGCCCCATGGGCACCAAAGAGCTCCCCGACTCCCCCGCCGAAGCCCAGATCTCCCAGACCTACTTAGTGTTTGACTACAATCCAGCCACCAATTAGCAGCTGCTGCCTCTGAAACTACCCCAGCGCCAGCCCCGACACTCACTCACACACACACTCACACTCACAAGCCTCACAGCCAGGCCTTCTTCTATCCCCCAAACACACACGCTAGAACTCCACGTGTGCACAGGCCCCCCAAACAGAGACAGAGTTAGTAGGATACAAAGCCAGTAGGATAGACAGACAGACAGACAGACAGCACTCTGCAGCCTCTCCACTCACGGTTGATCCCAAACTTGTTTCTCCGCCCGCATTTGTTGAGCACAAGGAGCAGCGTAGAAAGGAAGAGGCAGGCAAAGACAGCCAGGCCCACGGCCACAGAGACCTGGGGTGGGGACTGGGGTTAGATCCAGGGGCTTCTCCTGCACTCTCAGAGCTCCCACAGCAAACCACTGCTCCATCCTACATAGGAGCCCAGAGCCAGGCCCCCACCTGCCTCCTCCTCCCCTGTGGACCCCTGCAGTGGCTGTGAGGGTGGCAGGCAGAGCTCATGCCAGACTGCAATGACCTCCCTGCTCTGACCAGAAATGCCACGCAGATGAGCCTCTGGCCTGGCCTCCCGATCCCGCATCCCGCACAAGCTTCTGCTCCCTATGCTCACCCCAAAAGGTGTTTCGTCCTTCTTCTCCACTGGGTCTCCAGATGTGCTGTTAGTGTCTGTAGGGACACAGGGCAGGAAGGGTGGGCCTTGGCAGGCACCGTGTCTCCTCCAGCAGCTCCCCACCCTGGCTCCAGCCGGCCTCTCAGGGATTAGGTGACCTGTACCCTCTGCCCCAGCCGCGGCTCCGGGACCAGACAGAACCTGCCCTCCAGCCTGGGCTACTCACCCACTGGCGAAAAGGAGACTGCAGCAGGAGGGAGGAGAGAGAGCAGTCAGATGGAGGAGGAGAGCAGTGAGTCCCCTGACCCCTCTGGGGCTCATCCCTTCGTGGGGTGAGGGTGGCATGGGGGTGGGGCTGCTGGATCTCAAGGGAGAGGATGCCTGTGACCATTTTCCAGCTGGGCCAGGCATGCGCTGGTGCATGGCTCTCTCTTCAGCCAGCCCAAATGGAGGGAATAGCTCAGGGGTTCAGAAGTCCTGGCTTGGGGGAAGGGGCCAAGGGGGCCAGCACAGAGCTGGACACCACGACTCCGCACTCCCTTCTGTCCAGGACCAGGCACTCCAGCTTCTGGGGCCAGGCTTCCCTGGACACCTGGATCTCCACCCCAGGTGGAGCCCAGGAGTGGGGACAGGGTTCAGGGTGGCCCTCGCACCAGGGATGGGGTCCTCGGGGTTGAACTCGAAAGGGTTGTCCATGAAGGCAGCCATGACCCAGTCGGCGGCCTGGCCAGAGGGGTTGGCCGCCAGCAGCGTGTAGTTGCCGTTGTTGACGTGGGTGGGCTGGTTGAGGCGCAGACAGCCATGCCGCACGGTCTCGTTGGCCGCCGGCTCCAGGAACTCGGTGAAGATGAAGCTGGTCTCATTGAGCACGGAGCCGTTGAAGAGCCAGCGCAGAGCGGGCGCCGGCTGCCCGTCCACAGAGAAGGGAATGCACCAGTGGTGCAGCTCCACCGCCGCATGCAGCTGCACGCTGGCCGGGACTGCGGGCCAGAAGGGGCGACAGCGAGAAGTCAGGGGGCGGCTGGAGGGAGCCCGGCAGGGCCCACGCAGGTCCAGGGGCAAAGGGGATAGAAACAGAAAACAGGTGGCACACCTAAGAGAAACGGGTCAGCAGGCCCTAGGAAATTCACAAGGAGAGACGTTTTGAAGAAACATCAAATTTTAAATAAATCAGGCAGCAGGGATATAAAATTCAGAGGCTTAAGGAACTTAAGTGGTGGGCCATGAATAAGTAAGTAACAGCCCTGGAGAAGCGGGTACCAGCTTATGGCAATTAAACATGGAGTCTTTGCAAGTAAGGAATCTGGAAAATTAAGCATCATCAAGCTTCAGAAGATGGGGCAGCGGGGCCTAAGAATCAAACACGCAAAAAATAAACACTGTTAAAAACTTGTTGAAAAAAGATATGGATTTGAAATAGACCCAACTTGGAAAAAGCAAAAGCCCCTCACTAATAGGGAAAAATGCGTGTGTATGAGTGAGCATTTGAAATCCGGCGTCCACACCCTGGAATACTACGCAGCAGTGAATTGAATGAACTACAGCAACTCCCGTTAACACGGATAGATCTTACCGATATGATGCTGGGTGAAAGAATCCACATACAAAATAACACATGCAGTACAATTTCATTCATATAATATACAAGAACAGGCAAAGCTATATAGGCATACTTGTGAAAATTGTTTTTATAAGCAAGGAAAAAGGAAATGGTTATCACAAAAGTCAGGAGGTAGGGGAGAGGGTGGGTTGTGAACAGGGAGAGGTGAGGGGTCTTCTGAGGTGCCGGTGAGAGTATTGCTCAAGCGCACATGTTTTACATGCATTTCTATGTATACGTCACAATAAAAGAAGAAAAATGGTATACAGTGCAAGACTTCAGATAGCTTTCTGGCAGACCTAGAGAAATTAGGCAGGGAGCCTAAATAGGAACTCAGGAAGGGAATTTCCTCTTTTAAAACTAGGATTCAGGGCAAAGGCCTAAGGAGGGACAGGCAAGAAGTAGCTCGGAGCAGTGGAAACAGCCGGGCAGCTGGTGCCGAGGGCCTCAAGTAGCAAGCCTTGGGCAGGGGGCCAGAAAGAAATCCATCTCCATCCCTCTGGCCTTGACGAGCCCTCAGGACTTCCCTCAAAGGATCAGGTTTTCATGGGAATCTGGAAACAGCTGGGAGGGAGCAGCTGTGGACACACACATCCCACCCTTTCCTCCAGCCCCCCACCCTCTTTTCAGGGAAGAAGAGATGAGTGGGGGTGGGTGCAGGGGCAGACCCTGAGACTCACAGGAGACGTTGACCTGGACAGAGACTTCGGCCCGGCCCACGTCGTTCTCTGCCCAGCAAGTCACGTTCTTCCTGTTGAGGTCACTGGTGACATTGGCCAGAGTCAGCTCCAAGGATGGCAGGCTCCCAGACTTCTGAATCAGGGAAGAGAGGGCAAATCAGGAAGAGCTTCGGCCAGCTTGGGGCTGGGGGCTGAAACTAATTCTTTGGGGAGCCCCTCTGGCTCCAAATGGAAAGGAGAGGAGGGCTGAGGGGGGAGAAGGAGAGGGGTGGGAGAGAATACAGCTCCTTTAGAGCTTGTTCATAGACTACCTCCTGGATCACATATTTAATGACCTGAAAAATCTAAAATATGACCAATAACCTCAAAATAGGCACAAAATGCCCCCACAGGAAAAATAAAAGCATCCATCTAAGCAGCTAAGCAGACGTCACAGATCCCAAGTACCAAGTTCATACATAGCTCATTGAAGAACCAACTAGGACCTCGCCACCTAGTCGTTCTAGTTTCACACACAGTTCTGACAAACTCTGTCTCAGCCCAGGGAGGGTCAGACACGCAGAGATGGTGCTGACAACAGGCCAGAGGTTAGAGCACGGCAGCAGCGGCATGTCCTTCGACAGATGACAAGAGCTAGTGAGGGTAGGGAGGCAAAGTGACTCGATTCTGAATCACCATCAAAAGATTGGATCAGATTCAACTTCTCTTCCTAAGAAACCACGGACGTGTCATGTGTAAGTTATATGATCTCGAGACAATTCTAAATCTTGCTGAACCATGGGGTTTTTGGTTTGTTTTGTAAGCTGAAGAGGTGCACAAATTATCTTCTGACATTTTGGACAGTGATTTTCATGAAATAATGAAAATAAATAAAGTGATGGACAAATCTCATCTATCTGGAAACTTCATAGATGTGGAGTCCCTTGACTACACGCCAGAGTAGGTTCGGTGTCCCCGGGCTTCCACTGGAATACGTGAGTTCCAAGGTTCCAGAAGAGCTCTCCAGCCTGCCGGGCAGGCTCTTATCCCACCCGCTGCAGGGAAGCCCTGCCGTGGCTGTCCCATCTCCTCCACTCGCCCTGGGTGGGGCCTGGCGTCCCAATAACTCTCCCCTCGAGCTGCTCTACCATCCCTTGCTCTCCCATCTGAGAGGGACCAGACTTTTTTCCCCTCCATTTAACACAGTTAGCATGTGACTTTTCTTTTTTTTTTTTTTTTTGAGACAGAGTCTCACTGTGTTGCCCGGGCTAGAGTGCCGTGGCGTCAGCCTAGCTCACAGCAACCTCAAACTCCTGGGCTCAAGCAATCCTCCTGCCTCAGCCTCCCAAGTAGCTGGGACTACAGGCGTGCGCCACCATGCCCGGCTAATTTTTTTTTCTATATATATATTTTAATTGTCCAGCTAATTTCTTTCTATTCTTAGTAGAGACAGGGTCTCGCTCTTGCTCAGGCTGGTCTCGAACTCCCGAGCTCAAACGATCCACCCGCCTCAGCCTCCCAGAGTGCTAGGATTACAGGTCTGAACTACCACACCTGGCCAGGGTGTGACTTTTCTATAGGAAGTTTCTAGAAAACACAGGTGGTAGTATACATGAAAATCTCCCAAAGAGAAAGCAAAAACCTGGAATTTCCCCAGAGCGTTCATCTAATGTCTCTCCACGCATAGACATGGCCTCTGCCTCGTCCTCTCTCCTTTACTCACTCTAGTGGCTTTGACGTCTAGAGGGGAGGAACCCCTCTGTGGCTAGTGACCCCTCTACCACATCCGTCACCTCTGCTCAGGGCTCTGGTGGTTCCTCCTTCAACATGGCTCCAGGGCCCTCCAGCAATTCTGGAATTGACTCTCCTCCCAAAGGGAGGGCCTCCAAACTAAACACCACACCCCCAGTCCTGCTGGCCCACAGCCCAGTCCTGTGTATCCACTCCTGCCACCCAGATGGGTGGGCATATCCCATTGTCAACCCCTGCTGACCTTGTCAACAAGGCTCCTGAGTTAGCTATGGCTACTCTCAGCTGCCCATCTCCAGCATAAGGACAAGGGGCAAGGCCTGGGAAGGTGCCCAAAGACATGTCTGGATAACAGAGATAGAGGCCAGAGAATGCCCAGAGGCAGGCAGGACATCAGAAGGCCATGATGTCCACCTCCTCAGGTTACAGATAAGAAAACCAAAGTTCAAGCAGATTAAGGGACTTTTCTGAAAGTCACTCCAAGAATTAATTAGTGAGAGAGCTGGAGCCAGACCTGGCCTCCTTTACTAATATGTTCATCACACACCCAAGAGGATGCTGTTTCCAGAATCTCCAGAAAAAGTCCCCAGGGGCCCCTAAGAACTCACCTTGGGTGCAGGACCACAGGAATTGTGCCCCTTCCCTGGGCTCCAGTTTCCTTATACAGAAAGGGGGTGTAGGAGAGGGATGGTCTGTTGGGGCCCTCTCAGCTCCAACATGTGAGGGCTCTGTGACCCTCTGTCTTGCAGACAGCATCATGTTCCCAGAAAGGGGGCCTAAGTCCTGGTGGGTCCAGTGTAGCCTGGGGTCCCTGCTGGGCCAGCCCCCACCATGAGGGCGTGTGTGTGCCCTGGACTGCCCCACGGTGTAAGCCTGAGCCCTGTGGGTTTAAACCACCTCTGTCCATCCCTCAGCCTCTGTGTGCTCCTTACTCATTGTCTCTTTCCCCCGCGGTGTCTCTCTTTTGCCGTCTTTGTCCCCTGTGCCCTGCCAGGACCTCTGTGGGGGGCTGGGGGTGAAGGGCTTCTCACCATCACCGTGGCTGACCCCTCCAGCTCCGCGAGGATCCAGTCGGCCTGCTTCAGGCCCCGCCCTTCCACCTGGCACCTCAGCAACACGTCGTCCCCCACGTCCACGGAGGCATTAGGCATCTGGACCTTCAGCGTGGGCACGCCTGGCCACCCAGGATGGCCGAGGGCGAGGGGTGTTAAAGCCAGGAGTGGCCTCAGAGCTCTACCCGGGGAATGCTCCCTCCCCCACCCTCCTAAACAACCCAGGGCCCAGACAGTGTCCTCCCAGACCTTGCCAAGGCCCGCTCTCACCGCCCCTTCAGTGCTTGCCCAGTGCCCTGTCCCCAGCAGGTAGCTTCCCCAGTCCCTTACACCACCCCAGCACATACCGCAGCTGGCGTTGGGCATGAGGGCAAGGGGCCCCTGCCCACGACACTGCAGCCTCTGTTCACGCACTCCGCCCAGCCCCTCCTCCTCCCAGCGCTGCAGCCAGCGCAGGGCGCAGGAACAGTGCAGAGGGTTCCCCGACAGGACCCTGGTGGGTGTAGGGGGACACCAAGAGAGTCAGGGAAAGGGCAGGCACAGGGCCTGAGGAGCCACCAGGGTGAAGTATTTGGAGTGTGAGTGAGCAGTTAGACAGCAGGGAGGCTGGTGTAGAGGGGAAGGGGGACGCAGGGGAGGGCCCCAGTAACAAGATGTTATTAAAAGAAATAGAAAGCAGAAAGCCCAAGACAGCCAACTGGGGCTGCATAGGAGTCCCTTACCCCAGGTTCCCCAGGGTGACAAGCCAGGCAAGGGCCCTGAGCATGGTGACAAGGAGGGAGGGACACGGCCTCCCAGAGTGAGCCAGAGGCCAGAATGCCCACTAAGTACACGTGGACCGCGGCTGCCCTACCCATTCATGTGCGCGGTGCACTGGGCATGCGGGTGGACGTGCCGTGGGCACACGCAGCAGGCCTGTGGCTCTGCCCAGCAGCACACAGTCACCCAGGCCAGCGCCCCCACCCCACCCAGGCAGCACCCCTCAACGGTGGTCATCAGCCTCCACATTGACGGGGGTTTCACAGGCATCACACAGTCCCCAAAGAGACCCCCCGATGCAGTGCCACACAGACACAGTGACACGACATCACACAGACAAGAGTGCACACAAGCACACGCACGCTTGCTGCCCCTGCCCCTGCAAGGGCCCGCACTCACAGTTCCTGTAAGGAGAGGCCCTGCACGGTTCTCCAGGAGAGAGACTCCAGAGCATTGGAGGAGAGATTCCTGCGGGCATTGAGACACATCAAGACAGACCCCTTGAGCGACCTGACCTCACTCTGACCCAACGCGAGGGAGGGAAGGAGCCGAAGAGGAAGTTGACATCTGGCTCCCTCTCCCCAGCCCAGGCAACTAGAACAAGCCTGGGGAGGCAGCGTGTGTGGATGGGGGCGGGAGGGGGCCAGGTAAGGCTTGGTGAGTCCCTCTCCGCTCCCTGGGACAACAAGGGTTAACCCCACTTAACCCTCTCCCCAGACCCCAGGGAGGGGGATCTGAGGGAACAGCCATTCCCTCCTCCCCCACCTGCTTCAGCCCCAGCTGGCAAAGTGCTGAGGCCACAGCTGGGGGAAGGGGCTCCATCTGTGCTCCCACCCCACAGAGCCCAGGACTGGGCAGGAGGAGGAGGAGGAGGAGGAAGAGGAGGAGGAGGAAGAGGAGGAGGAGGAGGAGGAGGAGGACTGAGGCTCCCACACTTCCTTGCTCTCTACCTGTCCCCAGGGAACTCAAAGAGCTTCCTCAGGACCCCTCCCGTCCTCCTTCCTGCCCCTCCTTGGGGACTGCCTGGGAAAGGACCAGGCCCCCAGCTGCAGAGGTGGAGAAGGTGAGCCCAGCAAGGTGCCGGCTCCAGGCCACAGAGGAAACTGTTGTGGAAGCCCCAGGCCTCTGTGCCCTGCTCCAGGTGGCTGCTGCTGGGACCCTCTGCCTCTGCAGGGCCTGACCTGAGCCCTCTCCTTGCTGAGCTGTCCTAGAATCTACAGGGGCTGGGTGGGAGAGGGACCATCACACAGGGGCCAGAAACATCACCCACCTCAGAGCCAGACAGAGCTGGGTGTAAGTTCTGTCCTGCCACTTACAGTTGTGTGGCCTCCGCCCAGAAACATGAGCTCTCTGATTCTCTAAATCCTTATCTATCAAACGGGAACGATACCACGCTCTCTCTCACCGGGCTGATTGTGAAGATTCACGGATGTGACTACCGTGAAGGGTTACTGAGGACACATTTTTAACTGAAACCCCAGTACCTAGTCAGTGACATAATATCACCTTTTTTTGTTTTGTTTTGTTTTTGCTGTTAAATTGCTGGACACAGCAGAGAGTTTAGAGGACCCAGCACAACTTCATGGCAGACTCCACCACCCTTCCTGCCTTTCCACCTGCTGGTGGTAAGGGGCAGGGGAGCCGAATTTCTGCCCTCAGAAGGCCAGGGAGGGGCTGCTAAGGACTCTGAATGTCTCTCCCTGCCCACCCATGACGCCCTCCGTCCTCTACAGGAGGGGCAGCTATGACTCTCAGGACTGGGGAGGGTGACAAATGACAGATCTGATAACCCAGCTCCCAGGCTATCCTAGGGGCCAGTTGACACATCACCACCAGGGCAGGGTGGGAAATGGAGCCCCAGCCAGAACCCAGGAGTACTGCTCCACCCCTTCTTCCCTTTGGACTGGTGTGTACCTGAACCCCGCAAAGAGAGGGGGGCAGGCACCCATGAGAAGGGTCCCTGCAGCATGAAGCACAGAAGTGAGGCTGCAGGAAGGACCTCTAGCTGGCAGGGTAAGAGCATGCCATCCCTGAAGTAGATGCGAAGACGCTTCCCTGACCAGGCAGGGGCCTTCCTCAGAACAGGTCCCTGGGGAAGGCCAAGCCCATTAGTGGCCCAAGTGTGGGTGGCCTCCCACCCCCACTGCCCATCCCCGGCCACTCACAGGCGACTGAGCCGAGGAGTGAAATGGAAGGCATCTGGCGCCACGGAACGGAGGCCACTCTTCACGATGGTGCTGGGGAGGGGTGTGGGAGGTCAGCCCCCAGGTCCTCTGCTACTCTGGGTCCCTGGCCCTCTCTGCCCAGCCCAGCCCCCAGTCCCCATAGCAGAGCCCTGTGCCCCTCCCCAGCCCCCTCTTGGTTTCCTCAGCTACTCTGGACCCCTCAACGCCCTCAGCTTCCTAACCGACCCCCCACCCCACCACCCCCTCATCACTCAGTCCTCAGCCTCTCAGGTCCTTCCAGGCCCTAGGACCCTGCACCCTCCCTGACCTTCTGAGTCCCACACCCGCCCAGTCCCCAGTTCCCTCACAGGTTTCTCAGCTCCCCCAGGCCCCTCAGGTCACTGAGCTCCAGACGCTGCAGATGCTGCTGGTTCTCGATGTACCTGTGGGAGAGGGGATGGGAGTCGTGGGGGTCAGGCCCACACTTGAGTCCCACGCCCACCCACCTGCCCCCCTCACAGTCACACACACACACGCACCCACTCACACACGGACCTGCCTGCACACACACACACACACACACACACACGCACACACTGGCATGCACACACATACACAGGTATGCACAGAGACACCCCCTGACAAGTCACACATGCACATGTGTTTGTGCAAACACGCACATGCATACTTATGCACACTCACCTCTTCCACACATACACACACCCAAGCATACAACATACACACACGCAGAGGCACAAATATCTGCACAGGTGATGCTCACACACCTTCCTCCATGCAGGAACACACACATGTGCATGCTCACACCCTCGCACAGGGGCACACACAAGCAAAGCTCACGATTATCTCTCATGTGCACACTCACATTGATAGACACATACAAGTCCATTCTCAGCTTGGTGTTCTACTTTTGTACCAGGCCTCCCGGGCTCAAGCTCAACAATGAGGGGTCATGCTGAAACACTTGCTTCCACAAAGGGCCTGGGCTCATCACTGCCACTGCCCCACCCAGCAGAGGAAGACTATGGTCATGCACATGCGTGTTCTCAAACGCACCTGCTCAAGGGCCACTGTCTGGGCTCACCCATACTGTACACACACAGACATGCCCCACCCTCTCTGCCCCCTCATAGCCTCTGGCCGCTCCCTATACTCAAGCAGCAACCCCTACTCCCCCCAACCCCCACCCTTTGGGCAGATGGAGCAGGGGGTGTAGAGGCTATCAGTCAGGCACCCCCAGGACAGACCCAGGAAGCAGGAGAGGGGTAATGAGAGGATGGAGTCAGAGCATGTGGGGTGGGGAGAAGAGGCTGACTGGCCGATTTCACAGGGAGAGAGAGATGGAAAGGCTCATCGTGGTGGGGGACAGAGCGGGCAGAAGGGCAGAAAAACAAAGAGTGAAACAGAGACACAGAGAAAGGGAAACTGGCAGGAAGAGACTGTCAGAGAGAGAGAGAGACAGAGGCCAGGAGAAAGATAAGGAAAGGGAGACAGAGAGACAGATAGATAAGGACAGAGCGCCAGAGAAACAAGACAGGGAGACAAGAAAGAAAGAAGAAGGAGGAGGCTCTCGGAGATGGGGGTGGCTGACGCCCTGGGCCTGCCTAGCTGCTGGATCCCGCATACCAGGGAGTTCCTGAGAACTCAGCTGCCCTGCAGTGGCATGTTAGTGTGCCCCACACACACACACCCATGCCGGGGCCCCTGACTCACTGCCAGTTCTCAGAACTCCCCCTCTGCCCTCTAACCTTCCCTAACTTGTAGGAACCAGGACCAGCCTAAGTGACCCCTCCCTTTCCCCCTTCCCAACCTCGGCCCCAGCAGAACAGCCAGGTATCAGGTCCTAAGCCCCGTGCGACCTAGGAAGTAACCTCCAGTGACTCCAAGGGAGGGCAAGTCCCTGTTCTGCCCACCCCACCCCCAGCCCCTGCCCAGAGGGTTTCAAGCTGTAGGGGCCCAGGGAGGGGTGAGAGTGCGGTGGGCCAGCAGAGTGTGTGGAGCTGTCAGGCAGTGAGCTCAAAGCTGCCTCAAAGCTGCCTCATTCGTTTGGATTCACAATCAATCTGTCTATTGGAGTCCATTATCTCCTCGTTAGCTCTGCGGGTGAGGGAGGAGGGAGGGGTCTGTACAGGCAGGGTTGGGGGGAATCAGGCTGCAGCCCCACCCAGGGGGACTTCTCTGCTCACCATTCTGCGTGCTTCCCAGTTCCCAGCCCTGTCCTGTCCACTCTCCCTACCCCCCTACCCCAGACTGAACCCACTTGGGGCTTGGAAGGGAACTGGGAAACGGGAGCACAGATGGGGAGCACTCCAGAGCCCGGACCCGGGTTTGAAGACCCAGGATGATGAGAGGACTGGACTGGGCCGGCAGCCTGGATTTCATGCTCCCTCCCATGATGCAGAGACCTAGGCCCAGACCAAGACAAGGCCATCTCCTCTCCTTCTGGTCTCCCTAGAGCCATTAGAGAGAGAGATTGAATACCTTCCCGTTAATTACCATGACATGCCCGAGTAACTCAGTGCCAATTATTGCAGGCTGCTCAAGTAACTTCCAGACAGTGATGATCCCCACCTCGGATACCTTCCAGCCCAGCCCTGCATGAAGCCAAGGTTCCTTTCCCACCCTCTAAGCCCCAGGCCATGATTTTCTAGTAGTTCCTTCCCTCTTCTAGAAGTCTCGCTGGCCCTGTCAGCCACACGGAATACTCAAGTATTTTCCAGCCATCACCATGTGATGCTTGAGTACCTCTAGGCCAATTATTACAGCATACTCCCATAGATATCCCCAGCTGCTAAAAAGTACTTGAGTATTTTGTAACCATTTGCTGCAGGATGTCAGAGTACTGCAGAATGCTGGAGACTTCTCCCAGCTTTGTGTTCCAGAGGGAGGAGGGTCTCTATGCAAGGGCCCTGACTCTCTGCTCCAAGTGAGGAGACAAGAGTGGAAAGGGAGATGGGAGTAGGGGCAGAGAAGACAGGAGGGGCCTCGTTTCCCACATCCAAATCAAGGGGTCCTGGGGGCAAGGGATGGTGGAAATGGGAAGAGGAGAGCTCAGCCTCCGCGCTATAACTCCTCACCACCTTCCACCCATTCCATCTCAATTCCCAAGTCCAGGGAAGAGCTGGGGTTGCCTGGTCATGACGAGGACGGGGGTGGGGGCTGATTTGCTCCCAGAAAAGGGAAAAGGTGGTAAAGGTGCCAATCTGGGGAGTTTTCTGCAGCTGACCACCCCTCTCCATGGTCCAGAGCCTGGGCCCCTGGCTGAGCTCCAGAAAGAGGCTTCTAGACGGCTGAGCTCTCTCAGACCTGGTCCACGGAAATCCCCTCGCTCTCTGAAGCCGGCGAGCCAGCTGCCCAGAACCCCAGGCGACATTCAGTGACTGCGAGGCGAGGCTTGTTGGGGGCAGCGATGGCAGCGGAGGAACGCCCGGGCACCGCCAAAGGCTGCGTGGTGCCAGCCTTTTGCAGCGTCCACCCCTGCTTGACCCAGCAAACAGGCGGCGAGTCCGCACCCTCGGGGCACAGCTATGCCCGCCTGTCCCCGAGCCCGCTCGACCGCGGGACACTCACAGCTCAGTCAGGTTCTCGGCGCCCGGCAGGTGGTGGAGGCTATTCAGGGCCCCAGCCCGTGTGCATCGCAGCCCCGAGGGGCCATAGGGGCAGCAGGCATCCGGGCAGGGTGCGGCGCCCGCAGATGCCAGCATCAGCCAAGCCAGCAGGCTGCCCGGCCCCGTAGCCCGGTCGTGCCAGCCGAGTTGCTCGCGCCGTCCGCCTAGCAGCATCGCGGCGGCGCGCCCGCCTTGCTCCGGCCGGGCTGCCGTCTGTGCGCTCCGAGCTGCTGCTGCCAGGCCTCCTCCGACATGTGCGCTGGGCGGTGTTAAAGACCCAGCCGCCAGGAAAGGGCGGAGCCAGCGGCCCCCGCCCGGCCCCGCCCCGCCCCTCGGCTCCATCCCCGCCCCCTCCTCTCTGACGCCCCCAACTCTGCCTCCTCCCCTTTCGGGGGCCGCTAGCGCCGAGCTCTCCCCCAGGATCTCCCCAGCTCCGGGAGACGCTGAGGGGCCACTGCAGGACGCCTTAGAGGTGTCTGCTGGCGGGGGGGTGGCGGGTGGCAGTGGGAAATTGATATGTTATTTCTCCCAGCCTAAAGCAGCTGCATTTTTAGATTTGGGGAGGAGGGGAGATGACTGAGCTGGGGAAATGTTGCCGTCCAGGTCATCCTAGCCAGCCCCCAGCCCCAGAGCACCCTCCTCACTGCGTGTGCCTGCGGGACTGTGCATGTCACTTGGGGTAAATTAAGTGAACAGCTCTCTGAACCCTAGCAAGAAAAGGGAAAGGATCCCAAAAGGGCCAAATGCAGAACCTGGGGAGGAAAACACAGAAGGGATAGGATGGAGAAGGTGAAGGGGTCGCCCAAAACCAGCCAAAGAAGGGAGTCCCGAGAGCCAAGACTGCGCCTTCCAGAAGAAGCCACAGGGTGGCGCTAGAAGCCAAAAGGTGTGAGCTCCCTGTCCAGGTTGGGTGGGTCGGGGCGCGGCCTGTCCCCCACCGCGCTGTGCCTCAGGTCCCAGTGTCGGTCTCTGACCCCCGCCAGCCAGCTCTGGCCCCCGGGCCGGGTAGGGCCAGGCAGGGCAGGGCTGGCATCGATCGCCTCCCTGACAAGAGCATCGATTTCTTCACGGAGAAATTAATAGATCTTCTCTTAGCTCCTCAGATGCGGGAGCTGCCCGCGGGTGGACTGGGGACCCGCCGGCCCTCAGAGACTGCGCACCTGGAATGCCCTGGGATCCGCAGCAGAGGGCTGGTCCTGGCCCTTCGCACCCCGCGGGCCTTTGTAGCTGCTCAAGCCGTCTGTCTGGAGCAGGGGAGAGGGAGGGGAAGGGGGGTCCTGGAGGCGGAACTCTCGGGAAGGGGGTGAGACGAAGGGAGGCTTCCTAGAGGCGCGCTGTTCTTTCCACCTGGGCCCCAGCACAGGTGGTCCTCCAAGTCTCCGAGACAGGGACACACAGACTGACCGAGTAGCCTGAGTTCAAGAAGGTGACCCAACAGAGGCAGAGCCCCACAGAGTGATCGCCCTCTTCCCCAGGATGTCGGTCAGAACCAAGGGACTTGGCAACGACCGAGCCGAGCCTCGGGCTAAGGGCCCTGAAAGTGGACAGGGTGGCCTCCCGGGAGGCTGAGAGGGGCTCGGAGAGGCGAATGGCTTGAGTCTTAAGGAGTTACCGTCCACGTTCCCGCCAGGTTGCAACAAGCTCTCTCCGCCCGCTCGGGGCTCTCAGAAGTGCCCCCGCAGGTGTCAAGGCCCTGGGAGACGGAATCTAGACACACCGCTCCTGGGGGACCGGGCGCTGGCTGCCCCTCCGGCCGCGCCGCCCCGCAGGGGGGTGGTGCGGGGAGCTCCGTTCTTGACCTACCCTCCCCCACCCTGTATTTTGGCCTTATTTCCCCAACAGACCTGCCCCCCTCAGTTGTCAGGCTAAATATTTTGGCTTGGCCGGAGGGGCGGGGAGAGCCGAGAGGTCCCTGCAAACCAATCTGTGCCGAGTGGGGGCGGGGAGGCGGTAGCTGGGCGCGGCCCCAGCGTGCCCGCCCGGAGATAGCGAGGCGGGCGAGGCCAGCAGGCGCTTGGGAGCCGGGCGCTCCGAGGGGTCCGGAGACTCTCCCCTGTCGAGTCCCTTGCGCCCCGGGACCCCCGCTGCCCTCCTCGGAAGCGCTCCCTGGCCTCTGCTCTGTCCTCCGGGTTGGCTGGCCGCTTGGCCTGCCTTTTACTCTGAACCCTGTGTCACTTTTTCCCTCTGGAGGCCTCCCTGAGGCTCTCCCAGTCACTGTTCGCATCTCTGTCCCCATCTCTCTGTCCCTGGGTTCACAGACTCTGTCTCCACCTGCCTGTCACTGTCTTTGTATCTCTGTGTCTCTTATTTCTTTTTTCTGTCTCCTGCTGTCTCTATGTGGGATTCCTTGTCTCTCTGCCCCTGCCCTCTCCCTCCTCTCTGAAGCCTGGGTCTCTGTGTCCCTTAGAGACCCTTCTCTTCACCAGACCCACCTGGAGGAGAGCCAGAACTGGACCCAGCCAGGGCTGAGACAATGGCAATGCCCAGACTCTGGCCCTGGGGAGCACGCCTGCTCGTGATCTTCCTCTCCTGGGGATCCGGCCTGGACACACTAGAGGGTGAGTCCCCAGCACTGGCTCCTGGACCCCCGTCTCCCTCCCAGCCAGCTGGGGTGCCCAGCAACCGAGCTTCCAGCCAGAATACATCTACTTACTCTGCCCTGCGATGGGAGACTGGGGTTAGCTCTCAGAAGGACTTCCCATCGGGAAGAGCAGTTAGTTCCTCACATAAAGTTGTTTTTCTCTCAGCTCCCTGGGAGGGGAGAAGGACTTCAAAACAAGGGGGTGAATAGATGTCCTCCATTCCTGCTTTTGAAATCATGATCCCAGCAAAGCCTGAACGAGAACCAAAATGAGGCTATGGAGAGTGTTAGAGGTCTTCTCTAAGGCTACTGAGTGGGAAGGGGCAGGGAGGGGACTGGTAGCCGAGAACCAGGCACCATTAAGTAACTGAACCTACTGTGCAGGCAGGAAACTGAGGCTCAGAGAACTAAGGGTAAGGCCTGAATAAGTCCCGAGCTCCTGCCTCCAGGGCCCTGTTCCATGTCCCCCTCCCTGAGGGCCCATCCACTGTGGGGGCTGCAGAGGCTGGTTTTGGGGGAGGATTGCTTTTCCTCAATGCCCCAGGGTGTACACCCCAGGCTAGACACTCCCCAGGAGCAGGGCTTGGGGAGTGGGGGGTGGGACTCTGTGGACTTAGCGGCCCTCACTGGGGGTTCTGGGGGCTTTTTGGGGAGAGGAGAAAGAGCTGAGGGTGGAAGATTCCAAAAGGGAAGGATTAAGAGGGATTCCCCTTCCCCAGTTATCCCCTTCCCCTCCAGACTGAGAACGCTCAGGGAGCCAGCACTCTGTGCCTGCCTGAGGGGTCCCATGATGCCCCTCAGACTGGGGGCCTCCAGGGGCAGGGCAGAGCCTCCCCTTCCTACCGAGACAGAGGAGCGATGCAAATAGGTTGGGGTGGGGGGTGGTCCCCTGAAGGGTGCTAGTCACAGAGGCTCTGCCTGCAGGGCATAGTGCCCCCGTCACCACCGAACCCCCTCCACCCTCCCACTGCTGTGCCAGGACAGGGCACAGCAGATGCCAGCTGGGAGCACGGTTGTCAGGACAGGAGCACGCCCTTGGCGGGGTTGGTGTTTGGTCAGGGGACCCAGATGTCCCATTCCCAGTGCAGCTCTGCACAGAGCCATGTCCTGAGGGAAGGCAGGGGTTAATGCGTGAAGGTCTTAGATGTGTTTTTCCAAATGACTCCCATCAGGGGAGCCCTAGAGAGGCAGGGGCATGATGGGAAGTGGGCGCCTGAGAGAGCCCCCCATCTGCCTCACAGAGCCTGATTGGCCTTTGCCTGGAGGGGATAGAAGTGTTTTCTCAATCTCTCTCTTTCTCTTTTGTGTGTGTGTGTGTGTGTACCCGCATGGGCTCAGACACACGCACGCGCGCACACACACACACGCACGCGCGCGCGCGCAGAGCTGCTGGGCACAGCCAAGCTCAAGACCATTGACGACAAGAGGGAAAAGGTGTGATGTAACCCCCAGGGAGCCAGCCCTGCCTGCCCACCCTCTTAAACCATCAGGGGATGGGCCTGGGCAGTGTGTGTGTGGTGTGTGATGTTGCTGGAGCACTAGGTGGGGAGGGAAGTAGAGGCTGGAGAGGTCAGCAGGACCTGAATGTCAGGTTCAAGAATTCAGACTTGAATCTTCTGTAATTGGAGAGCCATGGAAGGTCCCCTAGGGAGCAAGTAAGTCCAGGCATCTAGCCCTCTTAAGGGAATAGTCCTGGGTGTCTTGGGAGAGAAGGGGAAGTGGGGCTGGGACCTGGGTCTGAAGAAGCCAGACATACCTGGGTCCTCACAGGAAGAATGGACTTGGATCCAGATGTCCATCGTCCGTGGTCCCTGAGTGCCCAGTGGTTCCAGCCCTGGTCTGGGCATCATGGGGAGATGCAGAGCTGACTAACAAGGTCCCACCTCCTTGGAGGGGGTGGCAGAAATGTAGACGACAATGCTGGCGCAATGCCCCACGTATGCTGGCGTGTCCCAGTGCGGTTCCCCTCAAAGCTGTCCGGGCTGGGTGGGGAGCTTGGCCTGGGCTGTACTTACTGCTGTGTGCCATGTGTGCCCACAGTGTGCCCCAGCCTGGACATCCGCTCAGAGGTGGTGGAGCTGCGTCGGCTGGAGAACTGCAACGTGGTAGAGGGCCACCTGCAGATCCTGCTCATGTTCACAGCCACGGGGGAGGATTTCCACGGCCTCAGCTTCCCGCGCCTCACCCAGATCACCGACTACCTGCTGCTCTTCCGCGTCTACGGCCTGGAGAGCCTTCGAGACCTCTTCCCTAACCTAGCAGTCATCCGAGGCACCCGCCTCTTCCTGGGCTACGCGCTGGTCATCTTTGAGATGCCACACCTGCGCGATGTGGGGCTGCCCGCGCTGGGGGCCGTGCTGCGTGGGGCTGTGCGCGTGGAGAAGAACCAGGAGCTCTGCCACCTCTCCACCATTGACTGGGGCCTGCTGCAGCCGGCGCCTGGTGCCAACCACATCGTGGGCAACAAGCTGGGTGAGGAGTGTGCTGACGTGTGCCCTGGTGTGCTGGGTGCTGCTGGAGAACCCTGTGCCAGGACTACCTTCAGCGGGCACACCGACTACAGGTGCTGGACCTCCAGCCACTGCCAGAGAGGTGGGCACTGGCACAGAACATGACTGGGGACACAGGAAGGGCAGGGTCAGATGGGGCTGGGTGGCCACAGGATAGTGTGGGTCAGTACTTTGCTGCCACTGTTTTTTAATCCACACTCATCCTATGGGGCAGGTACTACTATTGCTATTCCCATTTTGCAGATAAGAAAAGTGAGGCTCAGAAAAGTTAAATAACTAATGCAGCATAAAGCAGTCAACGGATAGGCACAAGACAGCATCAGGCAGTCATGAAGTAGGTAAAGGACAGGTACAAGGTGGGCATGGGGGGAAGAGGGTAGGCACAAATAGATACAAGTAGCAGAAGATGCCGTAAGGGGCAGTGGCTAAGTACAAAGCCAGATGGCCTGGGTTCGAGTCTCAGCTCTCCTCCTTACTGGCTGTGTTCACTTAGCTTATCCATGCCTCAGTTTCCTCATCTGTAAAATGATCATAGGGCTGGTATGAGGAATGAGTTCAAGCATCAGAGCAGTGCCTGGGCCACGGTAGCAGTTCTATGTTCCTAACAAGAGTGGCCACAGCACAGGTGATCCAGGGTAAGCTGGCAGTACTGTAATGGGGAGGTTGGGACTGAGCAGGAGGAGAAAGGAAGAGGTGACAGATGAGGAACAGGACAGGTGAGGGCAAAGATGCGAGGTGGGATCCTCTTTAGGAAGATGCGCAGAGAGGAAACAAAAAGAAGGCAGAGGACAAAAGGGCAAGGAGAAGAAGGAAGGGATGGTTGGAGGAAGAGGTAGGGGAGGGAAGGAAGACTTTTCAGAGGCTGGGAGCACATCTGGGTTGCCCCACCTTGGAGGCCTTCTCCATTCAGCTCTTGGAAGTCAGCTCCTCGCACCCCCCGTTCCTCAGCATCGGGTGGGAGAGTAACCAGATCCCTGCTGTATCAGCTGGGCCCCAGCTCCCTGATGCCTCCCTGTTGGCTGTAAACACAGCTGCTGCACGTCCTCTCATGTATGGTGTCAACACGCCCTGGCTGACCCCCACCCCACAGGTCGCTCCCACAGACACCCAGCTGCCACTGTGCAGTTTCCAGGCTATCGTGCCCCCAGCCCCAAACCCTCCCACTGCTGCTTGAGGCCACTGCCTGTGCAGGGCAGGGAGCTGCAGAGGCAGGCAGTATGGTCGGGGGCATGGGTAAAAGATCAGTGGTGGCCCCTCCTTGCCCTGGGCCTAGCTGCTCAGGAGAGGCTGGCTGGTTCACCCTGGCACTGTGCCCAGCCACGATCTGGGAACCAGGCCTAGACAGGACAGCAGGCTGGAGAGCAGCAGCCCTAATGGACAAGGTCACTGCTCTGTCCTGAGTTCTGACACCCCCAACTAGGCACTGGGAGGTGGGGAGCCACAGACAGGGGCCCCAGTCCTTGTCCTCAAGAGCCCCGTCTAAGGGAAATAGACTCAGATAACTCTGGTTATCTGAACTGGAGGGATTTGGGTGCAGATCGAGAGTGTCATCCCAGGAGAAATGGATTGGGGCCAGGATTGGAAAGGGGGGCCAGGACTCAGGGCACAGGGGTAAGTTCTAACACAGCGCTCTGCCCACAGTGTGCCCCTGCCCCCACGGGGTGGCCTGCACAGCGGGGGGCCAGTGCTGTCACGCGGAATGCCTGGGAGGCTGCAGCCGGCCGGAAGACGCTCGTGCCTGTGTAGCCTGCCGCCACCTCTACTTCCAGGGCGCCTGCCACCAGGCCTGCCCTCCAGGCACCTACCAGCAAGAGTCCTGGCGCTGTGTCACAGCGGAGCGCTGTGCCAGCCTGCGCTCAGTGCCCGGCCGTGCCTCCACCTTTGGCATTCACCAGGGCAGTTGCCTGGCCCAGTGCCCTCCAGGCTTCACTCGTAATGGCAGCAGGTGAGCACGGAGTGGGGGGTGAGAGGCAACCTAGGAGCAGTGAGGGGGCCTCAAGAGGTCCACACGGTTCCAAAGCTCATGCCATCTGCTTGCCCCTGCCAGCATATTCTGCCACAAGTGTGAGGGGCTATGCCCCAAAGAGTGCAAGGTAGGCACCAAGACCATCGACTCCGTTCAGGCGGCGCAGGATCTGGTGGGCTGCACCCACGTGGAAGGGAGCCTCATCCTCAACCTTCGCCAGGGCTGTCAGTACCTACTTTGGGGCCACACCCCTCCTCCTGGCCACACCCTTCCTCCCAAGCCACACCCCTTACGATGACTCCCCTAAGCACAACTTTCCATCATCCTGGGTCCCAGCCCTGAGGGCCCACCTCCTCTGGGCCCCCGTTCAGCCCCCTTGCCCTGTGGACTCATCACTTTCCCTGCTCCAGCCCTGTCTTCCCATCCCCAGACAACCTGGAGCCGGAGCTGCAGCACAGCCTGGGGCTAGTAGAGACCATCACTGGCTTCCTCAAAATCAAGCATTCCTTTGCCCTGGTGTCCCTGAGCTTTTTCAAGAACCTCAAACTAATCCGGGGGGACACCATGGTGGATGGGTAAGGGATTAGAATCAGGCCTCTGGCCAGCTCCTTCTATTACACCCCCTCCCCAACACTGTCAGAACAGGGGTGAAGAGAATGGGCTCTGGAACCAGTTCTGCTACTTACTAGCTGTGTGATTCTGGGTAGGTTACTTAACTTCTCTGTTCTTTGATTTGCTCCTTTGTAAAATGGGGCTAATATAGCACTACTTACTTCTTAGTGCTGTTTTGAATATTACTCATGTTGTCATGTGTAAAGCATTTAAAACAATGCCTGGAACACAGTACATACAATATAAATTGTATTTACATATAAATCTATATGATTGTTGTCCAATTAATTTCTTTCTATTTTTAGTAGAGACGGGGGGTCTCGCTCTTGCTCAGGCTGGTCTCGAACTCCTGAGCTCAAACAATCCGCCCGCCTCGGCCTCCCCTGAGTGCTAGGATTACAGGCGTGAGCCACCACGCCCAGCCTATATATGATTGTTTATCGTCTGATCCTCTCAGCTGCAGAGTGAGACTGCCTGGGTTTGACACCTGTTCTCTACCACCTACCAGTCAAGGCCCACGTATGATAGAGCCAGAATTTTTCGAAATAAAAAGAATGTTTTGGCCAGGCACGGTGGCTCACACCTACAATCCTAGCACTTTGGGAGGCCAAGGCAGGAGGATCGCTTGAGGTTAAGAGTTCAAGACTAGTTTGAGCTCAGGAGTTCGAAACCAGCCTGAGCAAGAGCGAGACCCCGTCTCTACTAGAAATAGAAAGAAATTAATTGGACAACTAAAAATATGTAGAAAAAACTAGCGGGGCATGGTGGCGCATGCCTGTTGTCCCAGCTACTCGGGAGGCTGAGGCAGAAGGATTACTTGAGCCCAGGAGTGTGAGGTTGCTGTGAGCTAGGCTGACGCCACGGCACTCACTCTAGCCCGGGCAACAGAGCGAGACTCTGTCTCAAAAAAAAAAAAAAAAAAAAAATTCGAGACTAGCCTAAGCAAGAGCAAGACCCAGTCTCTACCAAACATAGAAAAAATTAGTTGGGCATGATGGTGTGCACCTGCAGTCCCAGCTACTTGGGAGGCTGAGGCAGGAGGATCACCTGAGCCCAGGAGTTTGAGGTTGCTGTGAGCTATGATCACTCCACTGCAGTCTACCCAGGAGGAACCCATAAGCCACCCCCTTTCCCATGCCCTGCCCACACCTCCCCACAGAGCAAGGTCCCCTGGCCTCTCTCAGGAACTACACTCTGTACGTGCTGGACAACCAGAACCTACAGCAGCTGGGGTCTTGGGTGGCCGCGGGCCTCACCATTCCCGTGGGCAAGATCTACTTCGCCTTCAACCCGCGCCTCTGCTTGGAGCACATCTACCGACTGGAGGAGGTGACTGGCACGCGAGGTCGGCAAAACAAGGCTGAGATCAACCCCCGCACCAACGGAGACCGTGCCTCCTGTGAGATCCCAGCCCCAGAGCCAGCGAGTACACTCGCAAGACACGACCCAGAGACACACCCAGAGATATACACAGGAACACCCAGACGCTCACGCACTAAAACACACTAGACACACGCACCTGGGTGGGAGGGGCCACCTGGAGGGGACAGTCTGAGAAGTTCTCTTCAGAGGTCGCATTGGGGATGGGATGCCGCAGGGTCAGGGTGGAAGCTCAAGCAGGTGGCAAGCGCTGTTGAAAGCAGGTGTTCGCCCCTCGTCCCACCCAGGCCAGACTCGAACCCTGCGCTTCGTGTCCAACGTGACGGAGACCGACCGCATCCTGCTACGCTGGGAGCGCTACGAGCCGCTGGAGGCCCGCGACCTGCTCAGCTTCATCGTGTACTACAAGGAGTCGTGAGTACCGGGGGCGGGGCCGGAGTGGGGGCGGGGCCAGAGTGGGGGCGGGGCCAGAACCCAAACCGGCCAATTTCCTCAGGCCGGCAGGCCCCAGTGGGGCTACGGAGAGCCAGGGAGCCAGGACCCCCAGTTGCACTCTGTCGTAGGGCCCATGTCTGGCTCTCTCCCCTCACTTTCTTCATCCCCCTGTGCCTCAGTTTCCCCTCACCAAGTGAAATGGAGAAGACAGGGCTTCTGAGAGCCCAGGAGAGCCATCCTGCTGGGAAGGCTAGCATAATTAAGCTTCAATTCACTATGCTAATGTTCTACACTGACCACATGCTCCTGCCCCAGCAGCGGTTTGGGGAGTGCCCACTAATTTGGCCAGTTTTATGAGCAGCTCTGCCAGCATTTCATTTAAGCTTGAGGAAGGGAGGGAGCAGGGACCGCCAGGGACCAGCTGCTCTTTTTTTTAGAGAGAGTGGACTGACCCTAGCAGGAGGGAGAGTGGTTAGACCACAGGAAGGACTTCTCCAAAAACATGGCTAGGAATCAAAAGATATCCTTAGAGGAGAGAAATGGATGTTGGGCGGCAGGTTGGGAGGGCAAGAGGGAGGAGTACTTGCTCTCTCTATGGTAGACAGAAGATGGGGGCCACCTGGCTTGAAAGCATTTCCTGTGAATTAAAATTGAGGTCTTAGTTGACCGCTAGCTCAGGGCCTGGCCCAGGAGGAGGGAGGAAGGAAGTGGGTGGTAGGAGGCCTACTCAAATGGACAAGGCTCTTCTAGGCCTCAGTGGTAAGTGAAGGTCTCTAGCATGGGGAGCTAGATAGTTTGTTAAATACGGATTCTTGGGCCTCACCCCTACAGATTCTGATTCAGTTAGTTCTGAGTAGGGCCTGGGAATTTGCATTTCTAACAAGCTCTTACGTGATCCTGAAGCTGCTGGTTCATGGGTCACAGCGTAAGGAGCACCAACGTGGACTGCAATGTGAATGGCGCCCCCAGCTTATGCAGTTCACAATCTGTGTAACTATACACAGCTGCTCCGGGCTTAAAGGGCAGAGAAACTTGGGGGGTCCTTCAAGAAGTTTCCATAACAGCACTGCCTGGCAGTGTGGCTGTGGCTGTGCTCCTTCAAAGGCATACACAGTGGATCCTGGCTCAATTCTGGCTCTGAACAGACCCAGACCTACTCAGTGTGTCATGCCCCACAAGGCACCTATCCCCATGGCACCCACTCTGAATCTCCCCCTCTCCCACCTGCTCCAGGACTATCCAGCCTCTGGGTCCCAACAAAGGCAGACATTTCCAGCTGGACCTCAAGTTCCTCCCCCCCCACTTTGACCTCCCCTCAAGTTTTGTCCCTAGCTCAACATGAATTCCACCTTGTTCCCCTCCAAAGGAACTCCATGAACATCAGTGTGATGCTCCCTTGTCTCCCTGGTCTGCTTTGATATCTCCCAGTGTGGGCTCCACTTTTATCTCCTCCAGGGAGCATCCCCCCTTCTGCCCCTCAAGTACCTCCCCAAGCCCTGCCCCTGCCCTGACCTTCAGGCAGTCGCCACTGGTTGCCTCTGGCCCCAATTAATTTCCCTGTGGCAGTGCATGTAGGTCTTTTGGGCTCATGAACATGTTTGAGAAGCTACTGAAAGCTAGGAACCCTCTCTCTAGAAAAGCACCCATGCACAAAACCTTGCCTGTGGTTTGGGAGGCTCATAGACCTCAGAGCCAATTCATGGGCCTAGGCTAAGATGCTCTACCCCTGGGAAGAGTGGTCTCCTGGTTCTAGTTCCAGACAATCCCCCTCGAGGGGATTAGAATAACCTTATTGCTTGCTTTTCATAGGAGAGGGGACTATTTCACACTCACCTTCTAGTTTTATTTATACAATGCAAGATTTTTTGAATATTTATTGAAACTAAAGCTCCATAGTCCCTGCTAAGGATGAGGAGATATTTCATCACAAATCTGGCTGGTGACACAGATATGACAGGGCCCACAGGGTCTAACAGGTGGCCGGAGTCATGGCTGTGCCCTCATGCATACAGGAAGAAGAATGACAATGACAATGACAATGACAGTCCTGGGCTGATTCAGAGAGGGGCAGTGCTAGAACTTGTGCTTGGGGCTGAGCCACCCCCCAGCTCTGGGGATGGGGTGTTCAGCCCATTCCAGAATGCCACAGAGCATGTGGGTCCAGATGCCTGTGGAACCCAGAGCTGGAACCTGCTGGATGTGGAGCTGCCCCTAAGTCGCACCCAGGAGCCAGGAGTGACCCTAGCCCCACTCAAGCCTTGGACACAGTACGCAGTGTTTGTGCGGGCCATCACTCTCACCACTGCTGAGGACAGTCCCCATCAAGGAGCCCAGAGCCCCATTGTCTACCTCCGAACCCTGCCTGCAGGTAGGCTGAAGCATTTGGAGCGGGTAAGTCCCCATCCTACTGATAATCGGGGAATCAAGCACCAGAAATAGAGAAGCTGGGGCACTGAATACCTGGCCCAGAAAGACCAAGAGGCCAGATGCTTGAGTCCGAGAAAGAATAGGGGGCATTTGCATAGATCCTAGGGAGGCCTGGGGTTGGGACAGCACAGGGTGAGTAGTTGAGCAAACTCAAGGGCCTGTGGAGGACAAGGGAAAGACCAGAGTACTGCATTCTAGGA
The DNA here is from genome assembly GCF_000956105.1 of Propithecus coquereli. NCBI lineage: Eukaryota > Metazoa > Chordata > Mammalia > Primates > Indriidae > Propithecus > Propithecus coquereli. The sequence continues at coordinate 1,325,762 of NW_012151840.1, forward strand.
AGAAGGGGTTGAGGGTCACCTGTTACTTGGGAGAAGGAGGGGGGTTGGACCCCAGAGAGAGGGGCTCATTACCAGACAGTATTCACAAAGGGGATCCGCAACCCTCGAGTTGTACCCTCCTCACACGCCCAGCGCCCACGGTGCCCCAAGACGTCATCTCCACGTCCAACTCCTCCTCCCACCTCCTGGTGCGCTGGAAGCCACCGACTCAGCGCAACGGAAACAGCACCTACTACCTGGTGCTGTGGCAGCGGCTGGCGGAGGACAGCGACCTTTACCTCAATGACTACTGCCACCGCGGTGTGCAGGGAGTCGGCGCAGGCCGGCGGGGAGGGGCGGGGGCGTGGGGACGCCGGCCGGGGAGGGCGGAGGGACGGGCCGTGTAGACCACTGGTCTAACTACTGTCTTCCCTGCCGCGGCGCCAGGCTTGCGGCTGCCCACCAGCAACAACGACCCCCGGTTCGACCGCGAAGATGGGGATCTTGAGGCCCAGATGGAGTCCGGCTGCTGCCCTTGCCAGCCCTCTCCTCCCGGTCAGGTCCTGCCCCCGCTGGAGGCGCAAGAGGCCTCCTTTCAGAAGAAGTTTGAAAACTTCCTGCACAACGCTATCACCATTCCCAAGTGCGAAGCCGGCGAGCGGCGGGGCGGGTCTGGTGGGCGGGGCCTGTGAGGGGAGGGTCTGCGGTTGGGAGGGGGGGCTTTGTGGGCGGGACTTACAATCATGTGGGTGGGGCTTGGGTTGTGGGTGGATTTGGAGGCGGCGAGCCGCTCCAGAGCGCACAGGGATGCGTCCCGGACAGGCCTGATGGGGGTCCCCTTTGGTCTCCCCAGATCCCCTTGGAAGGTGACGTCCATCAACAAGAGTCTCCAGAGGTGAGAGGGGGTGGGGCCGGGGGCTGAGGGCGTGGCTCCGGGGCTGGGCCTTGGCTCTGACCCACGCCCTCCCCAGGGACTCAGGGCGGCACCGCCGGGCCGCGGAGCCCCTCCGGCTGGGGGGCAACAGCTCGGATTTCGAGATCCAGGAGGACAAGGTGCCCCGGGAGCGAGCGGTGCTGAGCGGCCTGCGCCACTTCACGGAATACCGGATCGACATTCATGCCTGCAACCACGCGGCGCACACCGTGGGCTGCAGCGCCGCCACCTTCGTGTTTGCGCGCACCATGGCCCACAGTAGGTGACACCCACACACACTTTCACCGACCTAAAGACCCTGTGCACTTGTGCTCTAACTAGCTGAGTTTAACCTCCCGCCAACCCCAGAGCCTCGTTTTGACCTCCCCTCCCAGTTCCCATAATCCCAGGACTTCCCCACCAAGCCCCCCAATTCAGCCCAGTTTAGCTTGGGTTTGAACATAAGGTGAAAGGAAGTACTTGTGGCCCCGCTGCTGGATGCCCCCTCCCGCAGGAGAGGCTGATGATATTCCGGGAAAGGTGGCCTGGGAGGCAGCCAGCAAGAGCAGTGTTCTCCTGCGCTGGCTTGAGCCACCAGACCCTAACGGACTCATCCTCAAGTATGAAATCAAGTACCGCCGCTTGGGAGAGGTAGGTACCCCAGGGAACCCTCTACCCCAGACCCATGTTGTGCCTCTATCCCCTTCCCAGCTAGCTGTTCTGTGTTACCCTCAGGAGGCCACAGTGCAGTGTGTGTCCCGTCTTCGGTATGCCAAGTTTGGGGGGGTCCACCTGGCCCTGCTGCCGCCTGGAAACTACTCTGCCAGGGTTCGAGCAACCTCACTGGCTGGCAATGGCTCCTGGACAGACAGTGTTGCCTTCTACATCCCTGGCCCAGGTATACGCTGCCTCTCTCCCAGACCTGTATCACTGAACAGACCCGCCTGGTCCCCAGCCCACCACAGGCCCCTCCACCCATCCCCCCATCCTCATCCCCTAGTGTGCAAAGAGAAACATCGCCTTCCCTCTAACTTCTCCATCTTTGATCCTGCCCTCTGCTGCCCTCTGACCCTTTCCTCTGAATGTTGACCCTGTCCAGAGGAGGAGGATGCTGGAGGGATGCATGTCCTCCTCACTGTCACCCCTGTGGGGCTGATGCTGCTCATCATTCTCGCTGCCCTCGGTTTCTTCTACGGCAAGAAGAGGTGATGACAAGTCCCACCAGGTCCCACCCCCTTCTGTCCCAAGCCCTCATCAGAAGGTCAGTGCAGAGGATAGTAGGAAGGTCAGTGCAGTCAGAGGAGAAAGGACAGACTTCTGTAGAGGCAGTAAGTTTCCCCCTGAGAATGGCATGGAGGAGACACACCTCTCAGCTAGAATTAGCCTGGAACATTCCTGGTTTTAGCAATGAAAGTCCCGCATCCTGGGAAACCCCTCAGTCTGGGCACACTGGGACTGTTGATCACCACACTCTCAGCCCAAGCTGAGAAATAAAGAAGCTGGTCCTACCGTAGTGGGGTGAGAGGAAGGAGACCTCAGGCTGTATCCCAGGATGCCTGATGTCAGGGCCCTCTGGGGCTGCCTATGAAAAGGAAATGGGGGAAGGACCTTGATTAGCTGGGCTCCAGCGACTAGCTGGGGGTCAGGAGCCCCTCTCCTCCTGTGTCCTCTCTATTCCCATCCTGTCAGATGCCAGGACTAGGACCAAGACCAGCTTGGAAAGTGCTTAGGGCTTGGTGGGGGTCACCTTGACCGGGGCTGGGGGTGTGGTCAGTAACTTCCCTCCTCCATGAAATATCCCTCTTCCTTGTCCTCTGACATTCCTGAGGACCCTTCCAGCCTGACCCCCTCACCTCTCATTGCAGAAACAGCACCCTGTATGCCTCTGTGAATCCAGAGTACTTCAGCACCTCCAACAGTAGGTCTGGGGTGGGTGGGCAGGCAGTGTGGAGAAGGGAGACAGGAGGGAAGGAGGGGCAGACTTCCAGGAGACCTTCTTGCAGAAGGCAGCCTCCAGACCAGAGCCTTCAGAAGGGGAGGGGCGACGTGGGTGGAGGCGTGGCAGAAGGCAGCATCCTTGCCCTGTGACCCCCGCCTCCGCCTCCTCGCAGTGTACATCCCTGATGAGTGGGAGGTGCCTCGAGAGCAGATCTCCATAATCCGGGAACTGGGCCAGGGCTCCTTTGGGATGGTGTATGAGGGGCTGGCACGAGGCCTTGAGGCTGGAAAGGAGTCCACGCCTGTGGCCCTGAAGACAGTGAATGAACTGGCCAGCCCACGGGAACGCATTGAGTTCCTCAAGGAAGCTTCTGTCATGAAGGCGTTCAAGTGTCACCATGTGGTAAGGGAGATTCAGGGGCATTGTCAGGGTTATAATTAGGGTAAAGGTCATGTGGTAAGAGGGAAAATGTCAGAGATGAGGTTAGGGCACCATCAAGTCAGAGTTAGGACTATGGTTAGGATCCTAATTGGAATAAAGGTCATGGTTGGAGTTAGGGTCAAACAGTGTCATGGTAGGATCATGGCTAGGGCTAAGATCAGTCACGGTTGGTGGTCAATATTGAGTTCCCAGATCATTATTAGGGTCATGGTTGGGATCAAAGTCAAAGCTGGACCAAGTTCATAATTGTGATAGTCAGATATGATGAAGGGCATGAGTTAGGGTCAGGGTCATTATTAGGTCAGGATTTGGGTTACAGTCATGATTGGGGTTAGGGTCAGGATTGATGTCTGGGTCAGGTTGTGGTCACAGCAGGTCAAGCTTTTGGCCAAGTGGGTCAAGGGAGCTAGGTGGACCTGCAGCCAGGCTCTTTGTCTGTCCCAGGTGCGTCTCCTGGGTGTGGTGTCTCAGGGCCAGCCAACTCTGGTCATCATGGAGTTAATGACCCGTGGAGACCTCAAGAGCCATCTTCGATCTTTGCGGCCTGAGGCAGAGGTGGGGACCCTGGGCCAAGGGGCTAGAGAGTTAGAGAAGACTTGGGCGCACTATGGAGTGGGGGACAGTCCTGCACAGGAGACCAGTTCCTTCTTCACCAGCCCCCAACCTTGGCTCTAGAATAACCCTGGGCTCCCACGGCCAGCGCTGGGGGATATGATCCAGATGGCCGGTGAGATTGCGGACGGCATGGCCTACCTTGCTGCCAACAAGTTTGTGCACCGAGACCTGGCAGCCCGCAACTGCATGGTGTCCCAGGACTTCACCGTCAAGATCGGGGGTACAGAGGGTGCCAAGCAGATGAGGGCAGCCTAAAAACTAGAGAAACTCCCCTAAGCTAGGCATCAGGAGACCCGGGCCTGGCCCACAGCCCTGGCCCCGATAGCCTGTGAGAACTTTGGCAAATCACCCCCACCCTAGATCTCAGCCTCGTTCAAGGGCAGAGGGGCTTGGATGGGATGATCTCTGAGGTTCTTTGAGCCTCCACATTCTGGGGTTCTCAGAGACTCGGGGGTGAGAGGATTGGGAGAGCTACACCTGGGCCGGGAGCTAGGGTGCAGTGCGGCTCTTCTGCCTCACTCCTCCACTCTCACGCTCACTTTCCAGACTTCGGGATGACTCGGGACGTGTACGAGACAGATTATTACCGCAAGGGGGGGAAAGGGCTGCTGCCCGTGCGCTGGATGGCCCCCGAATCTCTCAAAGATGGAATCTTCACCACCCACTCGGATGTCTGGTGGGGCCTGGCTGGAGCACAGGGCTCCAGGGATGTGGAAGGGGGATCTGGAGAGGGACCTGGGACACTCCCCTCCCTCGGGGTGCACTGAGCCACGTGAAGGATGCCGGGCTCAGGCGCTCCTGTGTGTCATCCAGGTCCTTTGGTGTGGTGCTCTGGGAGATCGTGACCCTGGCTGAGCAGCCCTACCAGGGTCTGTCCAACGAGCAGGTGCTCAAGTTTGTCATGGACGGCGGGATCCTGGAGGAGCTGGAGGGCTGTCCCCTTCAGCTGTGAGTCACCCTGCCTGCCCCCTCCTTATCCTTGCTCTGCCCACAGCCCCATGGTTCTGGCCCACGTCCTCGGATGCTTTTACATCTGCTGATCCCCAGCTACGAGCCCCCCAATTCTAAGCCCCTACTACAGCTGCCATTTACTTCCCTCTGACACTCCCAGACACAATGCCCATGTTTCCCTCCTCCCACTGACTGACCCTGCAGTGCAGGAGGCCTGGGGTGTGGCTGGGGCTCTGGGACCCCCTCTGACCCTGCTCCCCACACCCGCCAGGCAGGAGCTGATGAGCCGCTGCTGGCAGCAGAACCCACGCCTGCGCCCAACTTTCACCCACATCCTGGACAGCATACGGGAGGAGCTGCGGCCCTCCTTCCGCCTCCTTTCCTTCTACTACAGCCCAGAGTGCGGGGAGGGGCCGGGGCTCCCTGCCACCCACTGATGCAGAGCCTGACTCCTCACCAACCCCCAGAGGGGCTTCCTCAGACTGCAGCCCTTAAAATGGGGGTCCAGGGCACTGAGGGACACTCCATTCCCAGCTGACTGGCCTCCCATGGGCAAGAGCAAGGGGTCCAACCTGTCCAACAGTGAGATGTCTAGATGTCCCCCAACCCCCTCTCAGACAGGCAGGGGCCGAGGGCGGGACAGAGAGCAGGAGCAGGAAGGGGCATCGGAACAGTGTCACTGTAGGAAAGAGCTGCTCAGCAGTCGGAGCTCTCGATGAGAAAGCAAGCAGGGTCACAGCCAGAGTGGAGATCAGGCCACGGACAAATGTCCTGCACTCAGAGTGAGGGGCTCTGCTCAAAGTAGGAAAAAAGACCCACCCACCCTGGAGGCAGGGTCCAGAGAACCCCACCCTCAGCTTTAGGTGTCCTGTGGACATCTGGGGCCACCAACACCTTGAAACCAGATGAGCAGTCAGAACCACGCCTGGAGCCCTCTCTGTCCGTGTTTGGGATGCTCGGGTGGGTGCCCGTATGACTGTCCTGCCTGCCACTGCATTTCTCCGCCTCCCTCTGCCCCAGACCAAGTGTTGTGGGGCGAACCCAGGGACCTGGGTGAGTGGTTCCCAGCCTGGCCTGCCATCACCTCTTCCTCCCCTCTTGCCCCACCCAGGGACCCCCAAGCTTGGTGCTCCTCCTCCCTTCTCTCTAGGGGCATCCCTTGGTGCACATCCACCTTCTTTTCAGTCCCTTCCCTTCAATTATTAGCCCTGGATTATTAAGGCTTTACGAGCCTTGTCTTCCTCCCTCCCCTTACTCCCACCCCCACCCCCACCCCTCACGGGAAGACTGGAGAAGGCACAATAAATGCCGACGTCTATTTGTACCCTGGTTCCAGGCAGCCCATTTTCTCTCCATCTATATGGTGTTAACACGGGATGAACTTCCTCTCTCCCTCCTTTGGGACTTGAGGTGGTGACCCTAAGGCAGTGATACAGGATAAATACACTCTGTCAACACCATCTCCGTGAGGACCTGAGCAGCCAGAGTTGCCATGGCAGTGAAGCAGGACAATCTTGCCATTATCCCCCGTGCAGGGCCAGAAGTGGTTGCGCCTGGCAGGAAACCTTTGTATCTGGCCTCCAAGCAGAACCAGCCAGTCCTTGGCACCACATCTTTATTTTGTCCCTTGCTACGTCCACTGGGCAGGCATTTCCTGAGTAGCTCAGGATAGACTTTAAGTGGGCAAACATGGGGCGGGGGAGGGGCCCTGATGACATCACCAGTCTGTGCTCTGTGTCTCCCACCCAAGGCAGGGGACCCACACCAGAGCAGGGTCTGTGTGTCCGGCGCCCTACGGTTATCTGGGAGGCCAGAATCTCAGCTTCTGGCTGAGATGCCACAGGCAGAGATGCCCTGGAGGCATGTCGAAGTTGCGCAGGAGAGTCAGTTCCCAGGCTTTTATGCCAGTGCCATGAGGGATTTGAAAGGAAGAGTTGCAGAAGGACTTCAAACCTTGACGAAGTGGGTGGCAGTGGGAGGGGCTTTAGTTTCCTGCATCCCGCCTGGGGCCATAGCTCCCACACGCTGTGCCTCTGAGCACCCTTGCTCACTCCTGCCAGCAGCTGTCCTGTAAGCCGCAGCTCCTTCAGCGGGGCCTGGGTGGAGTGGGCATGAGTCTGTGCGAGGCCGTCTCTAAGACAGTAACTACCCTGTTACCCTGAGGGAGTCAGGGCTGGCAGCAAGGACCACCTCGCCCCTGCCCGGCATTGGTGACTGAAGCAACAGTGACCCCTACTGGTAGCTAGCAGAACAGCAGCTAAGGGAGAACAGAGTTGGGGCGGTTGTGTCCCCTCCCTTCTGATGCTGGTCCCCTGGAGGCCTGCAGGAGAGTGGAAGGGCAGAGAGATTCCACACAGGCCCTGGATCTGAGACCCACACGGTCACAGAGCACACAGGCACACCCGCACCTGCACACGCCCGGAGGGCAGCACTGGGGTCAACCCGTCTCCCCGCCACCCATGCCGCTAACCACAGAGCTGGTCGCTGCATGCTCAGGAAGTGCTGGTTATCTGGATGTGGAGGAGCTCAAGGAACAGGCTGAGAGTCAAAGAAAAGAGGGCTTCAGAAATATACCATCTGGGCTCTGCCTCCAAAGACGAGCAGGTGATGACTGGCCCGGAAGTACTTTCTGGAGAAGGATATAGGGATGCTAGGAGACAAGCTCACTGCCATCCAGGTCCTAGAAAAGAAGTTGATTTAACAAGATAGCAAGAGAGATGGAGGTTGGACTTCAGAAGGGACTTCCCAACTATACAGAGAAGCTTTGTCTCCTCTCTCAGGGACATCTGGAGACAGATAATAGGTTGACCTGGGGAAGGAGGGATGGACACCTACCACAGAGGCAGAAGGGTAAATTCCATGACTAAAAGAATCCAGAAACACTCCTCTGGTTTCCCCCTTCTCACCCGGATTCAGACAGAACTCCAGGAAAAATAACCTGCAGCTGGCTGGGTGGAGTGGAGACAGATGAGCATAAAAGGGCATATTCACCATCTATACCCTCAAAACTGTTCCTGTGACCTTGTGACAGTCCTCCACCTGGGCAGTGGGTGCTGGGGACTATGGGTCTCATGCCCCATCCCCTTCAAGCTCAGGAACAACTGATGCGTCTTTGTGGGGATTGGGACAACAGGTTGGAGTCCTACAGGGAGAGAGCCCCACAGGCCTGGGGGAGGAGGTAGAAATGGCCAAAGTCAGGCGAGCTGTGCCCCTGAGCCAGGTCTCGGTGGAGGCAGGATGAAGTGGGCATTCACAGTATCTCTTCCTCTAGGCTCTGGCTACAGAGCAGAGGGCTGCAGCAGAGACGGTTCCTGGATGTCACCAAGTGGGAGGAAGAGCGGGGTTCAAGAACATGAGATCTCAGCATCCCACCCCTGCTCTTGGCAAAGTCTCTCGTCTCACCCCATAACACCAAGCTCGCTCCAAGTGCCAGGGAGCTTGGATGGGGGCACCAGGTCTTAGATGCCCAGCTGAGGGGCAATCCTGGAGCAGAAACTGTGTACTCTCCCCTTGGCCTAGTGTCCACACACCATGGAAGTTCCCCTGTTTGAGCTGTTTGGCTTCTCCCACTTTCGGTTGGGGGCTCCGAACAAGGGGGATGTTAGCACACAGCCACCAACCCATAGCAAAGCTCTTCCTCCCTCCAGCCAGAGGCCCCTGTGCACAACCCCTCAGGCCAATGCTGTCTGTCCCTAGAGGTGGGAGGAGAGTTTGGGTTTCCTCCCATCCCTGTGGGGACTTGCCTCCTGCGCACCTCTTATGTTTGTCCAGGAGGCAGAAGGCCTGAATACCTGGGTCATCTCCTGGTCATCCACCATGAAATTGAGCTCCTCTGGGTCACTCATCCAACAGAGCACTAATGAGTCACCACTAACATGGCATTATCCACTGCTAGAGAGGGTGAGGGAAGTGGCACCCTCTTGAATTTGTGCCAAATCAGGAACTATGGTGGGCGAGGGTGCGGATAGATTCAGAGCAGAGAGTGCGTGGTGAGTTCCTGGCGTACAGTCAGCGCGGAGGGTTCTTGCTGAGTCCCTGGGTGCACAGTCAAATTGGAAGGGTTGTGAGCCCCAGGCACGTAGTTAGGAGCCTGGGACAAAGTCCTCAGCCTCAGCTGATACCGACTGAAGCAAGGCTCTTCAAAGGGGCCACATGGCCAAGAGTTTTGATGTCCCTGCTGTTGAAAAGCATCCTGAATGGCCAAGGGGGAAGTGTTCAGAGTGGGTGGGTGGGGGGTGGGGTGACATTGGACCTGCATATCTGAATTTCCCTAACTATGGGCTATTTGCCCTTCTCCAAAGTCAGGAGATCTAGCCCCCTGCCCAAGATCCTGGCTAACTGACCAGGTGGTCCAACCCCAGCTTAGATATGCTCCTGAGTTGGCCCTGGGAAGACAGGACATCTGAACAGTTCGGCCTCCCAGAATTAGCAGGGTAGGAGTTCCAGGGAGAGGTCCCGCCTCTCCCCAACCTCATCACTGCCACGGAAGAGGAGGGGAAAAAAGAAGGGCAGAGAGGAGGCACTCACGGGGTGATGATGGGACTGAAGTCCTAGGACAAAGAAAGGGGGCTGATCCAGGGGTGCGTGACATTCCTCTTGCCTCTCCCCACCCTCTCCCTCCACCCAGAGTGGGAGCAGTTCTCAAGCACCAAGGCCGTTCTCCAGATGCCAGGCAGAGGGAGGACAGGAAAGGATGGGGTTGTCGGGGAGGTCATGAGCAGAAGAAGAAACAGACAACAGGGGGTGTGGAAGAGAGAGAGGCATGGAAAGGTGCGGAGACCTCTCTACACACAGCAACTGGAGCTCTGAGGACACCCCACGACTTCTTACCCACCCCTCCCCCTTTGATGTCTGTAGGCCTAGCCCTCAGCCCTCCCCACTTGTGAGCAGCAACAGGGAGACTTTCTGCTTGGTCATTTCCGGAGATGGCGGGTCACATCCTGAGAGAGTAGAGGGCCCACTCTGGCTCCCACCCTCTCAGGTTGTGTCAGGCTGTGTCCTTAAGCAGAACTGGACAGGAGGAAGGAGGTGGACAGAGGCGCAGGGGGAGAGAGGGGAAGGATGGACGAAGCAAAGACCAGGGTGGCAGCCGGGAGGAAATTCTGAGACTACGAGGATTCTCAAGAAAATGAGACAAAAAGGACAGAGGTCGACAGCTGGGTCAGACAAGAAGTGGAGAGGGAGGAGGGCCCAGCCAGTATCCATCTCTCCAAGAGGTGGTGGGAGTGGAAATTGACTGCTGCCGAAGCAGGAAGGATGGCAGTGGCACTTCTGGGGGTGGGGGGCATAGGGGTGAAGGAGGCAGGGACGGGTAGCCCCTTTGGGAAGCGAGATTTCCTAAGGCAGAGATCTCCATGTTGCAAGGCCAAGGGCCGGAATAAGAGAATGGACGCCCAGCGCTTTGTAAGCTGCAGCGCACTGTGCGAAGTATTGTCCTTGTTATCTGAGTGTGGGATCGTTTAAAGAGATGCCGCAGAAGTACATTTAGTGACACAGAAAGATGTTCGTGATGAACTGCAGAGTGAAATGAGCAGGTTACAAATAATACAAACGATGCCATTGTTCACACTTGCATATACGTACTGAGGAAAAGTGTAAATACACATCTGCATGGTGGGTTGTGGGAGATTCATGTCTTCTTTTTGCTTACCTGTATTCTCTTTAGGTTTTTTGAAGATATAAAATAAATACACAGTATTTATATGGTGAAAAACAGGTGGTTTGCTTTTACGAGGAGGCTCCCTGTCCAGAGGACGGAGGTCGGAGGGGCAGGTGAGGGCGGAGCCTGACAGGCCCCTGGCCCTGCCCTCCCTTTCCCCGGCGGGCACCGCAGGCTCTGTCCTGCACACACGCTCCAGGAACACTTTTTCCTCCATGTTTTAGGCCGGACCGAAGTCCGTTTTCTTGAATTTAGGACTGGCAGCATATTTTTGTAACCCCACCATGTTTTCCATCTGGGGAGACATAAAACAGGCGGGAAGTAGAGAAAAGCAGTCAGTTCTTGGAGATTCCTGGCAGCCCTAGGAAGGCCGACAGCGCTCTGCTTGAAGTGTCTCTGGGGCCACAAAAAGTGAGGGCACCTTCCCCTTCCAACCCTGCGGGATCTGCCTCCACCCATGGTGGCTCCGGTGGCCTGCGTCGGGGTTCCCACGTCCTCCATGTCTCACATGTGCCTTGCCTTTCGCCCGACACATCTTCCTTTTCCATCCTTCCTTCGCCTCTGCCCAGCCTCTCTTCCCAATCTGAGTGGGGATCGTCACACCCCGCAAGGCTTCCCCCCAGATTCTTCCCGACTGGGCTCCCACTCTCCTCTCTTTCCTAGCCTGCAAATACACCCGCCTTCTGCAAGTCGCTCGCCCAGGGCCACCGCTCCTCCCTGGGGGCAATAACTTACACTGGCAAAAAGTTTTCTATTTCCAAAGTATATATATTATGTGTGTGTGTGTGTGTGTGTGTGTGTGTGTATTTTAGAGATGGGGTCTTGCTCTTTCTCCCAGGCTGAAGTACAGTGGCACAATCATAGCTCACTGCAGCCTTGAACTCCTGGGCTCAGGCAATCCGCCTTCCTCAACCTCCTGAGTAGCTGGGACTCTATGCACACGCCTCCACATCCACCTACTTTCTTTATTTTTTTGTAGAGATGGGGTCTTGCTGTGTTGCCCAGGGTGGTCACAAACTCCTGGGCTCAAGCGATTCTCCCACCTTGGCCTCCCAAAGTGCTGGGATTACAGGCATGAGCCACTGTGCCCAGCCTATTTATTATTCTTTTTTTTTTTTTTTTGAGACAGAGTCTCACTGTGTTGCCCAGGCTAGAGTGCTGTGGCGTTAGCCTAGCTCACAGCAACCTCAAACTCCTGGGCTCAAGCAATCCTTCTGCCTCAGCCTCCCGAGTAGCTGGGACTACGGGCATGCACCACCATGCCCGGCTAATTTTTTCTATATATTTTTAGTTGTCTGATTAAATTCTTTCTATTTTTAGTAGAGGCGGGGTCTCACTCTTGCTCAGGCTGGTCTCGAACTCCTGAGCTCAAACAATCCACCCGCCTCAGCCTCCCAGAGTGCTAGGATTACAGGCATGAGCCACCGCACCCGGCCTCTATTTATTATTCTTATACCTGAAATATATTGAACACCTACTACACGTCTACACTTGACATACACTTTAACACAGGAAGCAAGCTGGTGAGCTCATACTATTGCTAACATTTCACAGATGAGGAAACTGAGCCTTATAGAAGCAAACTATATGCCCAAAGTCTCAGGAGTAATACATGGCAGAGCCGGGGTTCAAAGCCGGATTTGTTCGCACTTTCTCCACTATATCATGCTGCCTACAAGGCATGCCACACTGGGCCGAGAGCGCTCTGCAGATGGGATAAGTCCTGATGGGCAGGATGGTGCCAACACGAAGCCGTCTTTAGACATGGCAATGTGCTGAATGCCTACTCGTGGTAGGTCCTGCAGTGCGTGAGGAAGTCACGAAGACGGGCAAGAACCGGCGCCTGCCCTGAGCATCCCACTGTCTGTTGCAAGAGAAGGCTCGTGGACAGATCCCTGCAGTGTGCTCACAGCAGCCCCTCACGGAGCTGGTAAGAACCAAGTGCTATGAGAGCGCCGTAAATGAAGGAATGAGGGTCATGAAACTCAGATCTCAACGCTTCCCTCCCAAAAATCCTTCAGTGGCTCCCCAGTGCCAATGAGCTAATGACAAAGCACACAGGCAGGGTGACCTCTGGGCCTCGTCTCTAGAGCCTCCTGCCCCCTCACACTCACGCCATCCCCCAGAGGGCTTCGCAGCTCTAAGCCTCCAGGCCTTCACGCCCGGTCCCACCACATCCTCCGCTCCCCTCCACCTCTCCCCTCCCCTTTATCCTGACGATCACCAGCTCCCCTTTGAATCAGCTCTCCCCTGTCGCCTCCTCTCTGAAGCCTTCCCTGACTTCTCTGCCCCAGGCAGTCTCATCCTGGGTAGGGTGGACCACTCCTCACACCCTCCCCCACAAACCCTTGCTTCTAGTTTAACTCTTACCACCCTGAATTACCAGGATTTATTTACCTATTTATCTTGCTCACCCTCATGTCTCATTTAATGCCTCATTTATCTTTGTATCCCTTGAAACTGTCACACACGCCAGCACATTATAGGTTTCCAATAGAGGCTCGATGAATTAATGATAACAAACCGGCTAGGGACAGAGAGTGCAGAGAGGAAAAAAAATACTGCATTTAGAGCCAGTCCTGAACTGAATCTCAGCTAAGCATACTGAAGTTTTCTGGAGCAAAGTTGGTAATTTACTCCTCCAATCCTCAGTTTAAGTCATCTATCAAATGGGAAGTCCACTGCACACCTTGAAGCATGATGCCTGACCCAACACACCTGCAGGGCTACCTGCCTCTTCCTTGAGCTGGTCGGGGGCAACGTTCAGACCACATGTGAGGGCTGCATCAGGACGTCTCAGGCCTGACTGCCATGACTCCTTCTCAGCCACGAAGTCTGCACTCTGGACCATGCCACAGGAGGGAAGGGGGGGGCCCTTGGATCTCTCCAGCCTCTTTAGCCCTCAATTCCAGCCCTGAGTCTGTGAGATCCTGAACCCCCTCTAACATCTTCCTCCTCAATCCCCAAATCCTCTGGTTTTTGTCTCTCAGAACATCTGAAGCCTCCCTGGGTTCTCTGGGGTCCTCTGAGACCACCAAGATCTTCTGCATTTCTCTACTTGTCTCCCTTTCTGACCACCTCCAAGCAATCCCGGAGCCTGACGCTCGGGTCACCAAGAACCCTCTCTGCCAGTCTCTCCAGACCCCCAGGATCCCTCATTCTCTTTGCCATCCCTCTCCGCCCGCTCCAGGCACTGCCGGCTCTGACCCTGGCACCATCTGGACACACAACCGCTTGGCGCAGGGACTCCAGCTGCTGCAGGGCTCCTCCCCTTGCCCTCCTGTTGCTGCCCCAGCCAGTTCATTGCGATTCACAATAACAGCAAATTCAGCCTCAGGAAACTTCTGGCAGCCAAGCACCAGCAGCAGGGGAGGGGATGGGGAGAGCAAGCTGATCTGACCCAGCATGCTTGTACCGAATGACCATCCTTCCTCCGCGTCTTTGCCCGGGCTCTTCCCTGTGCTCACGACGCCCTCTTCACCACGACTTCTCATCGGGGTCCTGCTTAGCTTTCCAGGCCCAGGCCAGAAGCCCCCCAGCTGCACTTTCCTGAGCCTCCTCCCCTCCTCGCTCTGTGGTCCTATCTGCTTTAGGACACAGCCCCTTGAGGGGAGAGGATGACATCTGGGAGCCCTTCCCATGAATGGCCCAGCAGCGTGCAGGGCTGAGGGGAGACAAACCCAGCCAGAGGGGAGACCTGAGGTCTGGCCCTCAGTCCCAGTCAGCAAGGATAAGAAAGTTGCTAAGTGCTCCTCCCTTCACGGTGCTGGGAACTCATCAGAAAGAAGGGAACAAAATACTGAGCTTCTCCTACACATCTGACCCTCTGATAGCTGGCATCTACTTACAGTGGCATCTGTAAGTAGATGCCAGAAAGATGTTCCAGAAAGATGTTCCCTTCCAGAAAGATGTTCTTCCCTCATTTTCCAAACAGCAACTGAAGCTTTGAGAAACCAAGTAACTGCCCAGGTTCCCCTAGGCACAAGGGTAGAGGGGAGATGAAGATGCAGATGAGGGTGAGAGACAGTCTACAGCCCAAGAGGCTAGGACTCTCCCAAGCTGAATCTATCGGAGTCAAAGTCAAGGCACACAGAGATTCCTAGCAGCCCTGTAACCTGGTCTGCATGGGGACAGCACCGCAGGAGGAGGGCTCAGCCGTTCCTAGGAGACCTCTGCCTGCCAGGGCTGCTGGCTGGGGCCCAGGCTTCCAGACACAGTGAGTGATTCCATTTTAAAGGTGAAAAATGCTTCCACTGCAATTATCACAGAGTGTATCAAAGTGGCGGCATGGTTTCCAGAAGTGGGCTGTGCAAAGCTGGGTTCCAGCCACACAGAGCAGAGCACAGCCTGGGCATTCGACTGGGCTGTGCCGAGACTGCCCCACCCCCGGGGGAGCAGTGCTTCCACGGCAGGCCTTGGAGAAGACGCAGTCGGGTGTTTCAGTGCTAATAATCAGACTCGCTGCTCTCCTTGTTTGGCCCTTTTCAAATAGAAAAAGAGACAACTGATTTCAAGGGAGAGCAGGGGGTGGATACTTAAGATCAAGCTGTCCTAGTCCTTACAGTGTCCTCCTACTCACAGCTGGGGACAAGGAGACAGAGTCCATCCCCAGGGGCCTCCATGTCTAAAAGGCAGAATCCACCAGGCGTGGTGGCTCACGCCTGTAATCCTAGCACTCTGGGAGGCCGAGGCGGGCGGATCGTTTGAGCTCAGGAGCTCGAAACCAGCCTGAGCAAGAGCGAGACCCCGTCTCTACTAAAAATAGAAAGAAATTAATCGGACAACTAAAAATATATAGAAAAAATTAGCCGGGCATGGTGGTGCATGCCTGTAGTCCCAGCTACTCGGGAGGCTGAGGCAGGAGGATCGCTTGAGCCCAGGAGTGTGAGGTTACTGTGAGCTAGGCTGACGCCACGACACTCTAGCCCGGGCAACAGAGTGAGACTCTGTCTAAAAAAAAAAAAAAAAAAAATAGTTAAAAGGCAGAATCCTGAGGTGGGGCTGACCCAGGTTCTGGAACTCTCTGCAGAACCGGGGCTGGGTAGGCAGACTTTGCAGCCCCTCCACACCCCTCCCCTCTGCCTTTTTATTTTTTCCCATCTTCAGCCCTGCTCTGCCCCACCTCAGGCCTGAAAGAGGGAACGCAGGCACAGGGAGCCTGGTCCCTGGACTGGGCTGCAGTGCCCTAGGTCATGGTACCCACTGTCCCCTGTTTGGGACACTTTCTCTAGACCTCGAATGGCTGGTTCCTTCTCACCCGGTCACCTCCTCGGGAGAGGCCTTCCAAAAGCATCACCTACTCTCCATCTAACGCCCTGCACTGTCGTCTTCACAACTCAGATTATGAGCTGAAATCACCTTTATTATTTGTTCCTTAGTTTACTTCTCTCACCCCCACCCCAAAGCAAGGGCTGCGCACGTCTTGTTCGCTGCTGCATCCCAGTGCCTGGCACCACCTGCCACGTCGTAGGAAGGCTCGACCCTGCTGCGTGAGCTGCCTGGACGGCCCTTTACTTCTTTTTTTTTTTTGATACAGAGTCTCACTGTGTTGCCTGGGCTAGAGTGAGTGCCATGGCGTCAGCCTAGCTCACAGCAACCTCAAACTCCTGGGCTCAAGCGATCCTCCTGCCTCAGCCTCCCGAGTAGCTGGGACTACAGACATGCGCCACCATGCCCGGCTAATTTTTTCTATATATTTTTAGCTGTCCAATTAATTTCTTTCTATTTTTGGTAGAGACGGGGTCTCGCTCTTGCTCAGGCTGGTCTCGAACTCCTGAGCTCAAATAATCCACCCGCCTCGGCCTCCCAGACTGCTAGGATTACAGGCGTGAGCCACCGCGCCCGGCCGGCCCTTTACTTCTTGTTATTACTCTATAGATACGATAAACACAATGATGATGATCCCCGACCTGAGTGCGGTGCCTTTTACAGCTGACAGGGATCGCCCTGAGCCACTGTTCATCTTGTACCTACCATGCCTGAGTCCGGGTTGTTCCCATTTTACGTATGAGAAAACTGAGGCTTAGAGGGCCTACAGGACTTGCCGCAGTTCACAGGTCCTTACTGGTGGTGGAGCAGAGGCTCAAACAGACCCAAGTCCTACCCTCCTTTCCCAGCCGAGCAGTCGCCTGTACCACGGAAGAGTAGACCACAGTGTCCCTTCCTCCCCTACCATTCTCATCCCCTACCATGCAGGTGCCCGTGACAAACACAGGTGCGTGTGTGAAGAAAGCGTCTGCCACAACGGAAGCCGACCTGCGACAGTGCGTGAGGGGACGCGTGTGGAACCGTGCGAGAGTCGCCTGTGAAGAGGACCGGTGCGGGGAGTGGCGGAGGAGCAAGCGTGGAGTGGAGCCACCTCTGCCTGGAAGGGCTGTTGTTCTCCCAAACGTTCTTTCGTTCCCGTCTTTATATTTTTTTTTCCTCAAAATGCCAATGCACAGTTATTCAGCATCTCCTACCTGCCAGCATTTTGCCAGGCACCGGGGATTCGGCATAAATAGGAGAAGGTTACCATCTTGGAGAAGAAAGGAATGGAGAAAATAAATTCAGAAACCTATCCCTTCTGCCACTGATTCACTGTTTACTCAGTAAACCAGCTGATCCTGAGCCCACTGTAATATATTTAAAACCAGGCAAATGATCTAATTCATCAGTATCGATACTAATATTACATTTGCAAATGGATGGCCTTATAATTTTCAAAAAATTGGATATATTATACGACACTACATATTATTTTACAGAAGAAGTTTTTTTCGTAATTTCATAAGAACAAGGAACGATTTTACTAGGCTTGGTGCATTATAAATTCATGTACTAATTATATTAAAAAGCTGTGATTTAGAAACCCAACCAGACACATGCAGGCCCAAGGAAAAAAGTAGCTGTTGAAATCAGGGCTAAGGGCTGAGGGTTTCAGGCTCATAATCTCTCACTTCTAGGTCGCTTCTTTTATTACCTGCTAGTTTTCAATTAGAGGAAGAGGCACCAAAAGGTTAATATGCAATTGGTATTTCTTTTCACCCAGATATGAACTCCAAAACAGGGAGCTGAGATTTCATTTACTTTCCCCTGCCTAGTGCCTAACATGTTTGGTGTACTGAGGGCATAGAATCGATGTTGACTAAATAGATAAAGGAAGAGTAACTATAAATTAATGCTTTGGTTCTATAAATGCCTAGAGCTGTTCAGAGAAAAGACATCATGTGAAATCTAAAATATCACTGCTCCTTTCAGTAGTGTTGTAGGAGCGTGTCATGATCTCTCGCGATGTCAGCAAAGCACATTCTGCCGGGTAGAAAACCACATGCAAAGATGACTATGATTCTGCAAATGAGTCCATGTTTTGGGCTAAAATTGTTACAAAGTATACATTACTGAAAGGGTAGAGTGTGGGCTGGTGGTTAGCAAAGTGTCTTGGATTCCGGTTTCTTGAAGCTTGAAACTGAGCCAGGTGTGGTGGCACATGCCTATAGTCCCAGGTACTTGGGAGGCTGAGGCAGGAGGATTGATAGAGCCCAGGAGTTTGAGGCCAACCTGGAAAATATAGGGAAACCCTGTCTCTAAAAAAAAAATTGAAACTGATCTTTTCAGGGAAATTCCATAGAGGGCTCTTTTGCTGTAGTAACAGTTAAAGGCTTTGACAGTTCTGTTCCTTTTCCATTCTCTTCAGGTGTCTTTAACATGAAATCACTTAGTGGGAAAACAGTTAAACAGTGCCTACCCCTCTGTGGGGGCAGGGCGGGGGGAGTGTCCTTAACTCTTCGGCAGCTGTATTGGGTAGTGGTTGAGATCCCAAGATCTGAAGTCAGACCACCAGCTTCTAATCCCCTGTGTGATCCTGGGCAAGTTGCTTAACCTCCCTAAGTCCTGAATTCCACATCTGTAAAGTGAGGAGAGTAATAATAGCACCCACTTCCTGGGCCTGTTAGAAGGGACATGTGAGTTCTTACCTGTGAGGCACTTAGCACAGTGCTCGCCCATGGCAAACACTCAGGACCCGGTGGCTACATCTTTCTCCCCACCCCTATAGCCGAGAAGTCCCAAGTTGGAACCCCCAGGTTCAGATTAATGTTCTCATTGTATAACTGAAGCTAAGTCTCTTGACCTTGACCTCAGTTTTCTTGTCTGTGAAATGGTACCCGGTAATCCTCAAATCAGGCCGAATGAGGTCTTGGCAGTTATCTGTTAAATAAGAATGAATATACAAGGTAATGATGGGCTATTGTTAAAGTCTGGACACAAAGGACAAAATGGTAAAGATTAAAACTCATCTATGTTGGCTGGGCGCAGTGGCTCACACCAGTAATCCTAGCACTCTGGGAGACTGAGGTGGGAGGATCGCTTGAGATCAGGAGTTTGAGACCAGCATGAGCAAGAGCTGGTCTATTTCTATTTCTACTAAAAATAGAAAAAAAAATTAGCCGGGCATGGTGGCCCACGCCTGTAGTCCCAAATACTCAGGAGGCTGAGGCAGGAGGATCACTTGAGCCCAGGAGTTCGAGGTTGCTAGGAGCTAGGCTGAGTACTCTACTCAGGGCAACACAGTGAGACTCTGTCTCAAAAAAAACAAAAAGAGAAAAACCTCATCTATTTTATTCCCTGAAAGCAGATAGTAGGAACAAAAAAGTGCAGAAACATATCTGTATGATCCACTGCGTATTATTCTTGCTATACTGGACATAGGTCTCAGATTCCCTTAATCACCACCTTCTTTCCAAAAGGCCCAGCCTAGAGCTTGCTATAAAGAACAAGATGTTGCCCCTTGCACCTCCTAGCACTACGAAAGAGGCACAGCATTCATTCAGCCTCTCTGGATTTCAGAGGCCAGGTATGCTGCACTTGAGAATATCGCTCAACCTAGTGATTGGGTGACCCAGAAGGCTGTCAGTTCCAGTGACTCAGTTCCAGTGAGTCCCAGAGTGAGGAAGGTCCCTGAAGCAGTCCAGGCTATGGGACAAGCTGCGCTGCCTCTTGGGCTATGTGATCCAGCATGTCCCGTTGTTCTAGAAACACTGCCGTGGATAAGGGTAGTTGGAGTCTCTGGCAAGCTCCAATGGAGAACTGCAGCACATGCCCTTGGGTTCTGGAGCAAGGTCATACCTTCTCTGACACAGAATTACAGTCTGCAAAGCAGTTGCTGGTATGCTGTTGGGCCCTAACAGAGACTGAAGGCTTGACCAATGAGCACCAAGTGACCATTCAACCTGAGCTGCCCATCATAAGCTGAATGTGTTCTGATGCAATGAGTCATAAAGTTGGACATGCAGAGCAGTAATCCATTATGTGATGGAAGTGATACACGTGGACCTGGCTTGAGCTGGTCCAGAACAATAAGTAAATTACATGAGCAGGTGGTGGCCCAAACTCCCAAATCACCACCCCTGTTGTAGTACTTCTTCAGTCCACATTTATGACCTCGCGGTGAGGGTAGGGATGGTCCATATAACCAACTCACAGATGTGCTGGTACTAGTGGCAGTATGGCCCCACTCGGGTGTCCCTGAAGGACAGCGGTAAAGGGAAATCCTACCAGGGATCATATATTTGGTCATCCAGTCTTGAGATAGTTAGTGATAATCCAGAGTAAGAACATACATGAACTGCTGGGAAGTGGCAAATGCCTTGGCCAGTTGGACAGGGCTCTGAAAGGAATAAAACAGAAAGATTGGAGAAAAGGAGGCCTGGGAAAGAGATAAGTGCATTGCAGGGCCAGTATTAGGAGCATGTGCACGATCCTGAGAATGAGTGCCCACTGCCCTAGGCAGCTTGCTTCCCTCACCCAATGCCAGCCCTGTTAGATGGACCTGTGGAAGCGTGCCCTCAGGGTGCAGACCTTTGGGCCTCACACTAATGCCCACCGAAGAGCATCTGTCACAGAGGAGGCAGTGAACAACCAGTTGAGCAAGATAATGCATCCTGTGGCTGTCAGCCAGCCTTCTCTTCAGCCACCAGTGCCCCCAGGGCTGGCACAGTGGGCTGGCAAACACAGTGGACTTGGCTGTCCATGGGCTCAAGATCACGGACACCTTCTCACCCAGGTTCAAAGCTACTGCGTGCCCAGCTTGCCCACAGCAGAGGCTGACACTGAGCCCTATATCTGGTACTATTCCTTCCTTAGTCAGGGGAGAAAGCATGCAGCCACACGGTGGCAGGTTGATTACAAAAGACCCCTTCCCCTTTTGGGGGGGAAGTGATTTGTCCTCACCAGAATCATTACAAACTCCAGCACCACCACCCGTGTGCTTACAAAAAGCCTGATCTCTCAATATGGTATCCCACATTACAACACCTCAGACCAAGGAACCCATTTTATAGCAAAGAAGCCCGATGACAGGCTCATGATCACAAGGTGTACCGGTCCTACCCCATCACCCAGAATTAGTCAGCTTGATAGAATGGTGGAATGGCCTGTTGAGAGCTCAGGAAGGCACCATCTGAGGAACAATCCCTTGTGGGGTTCGAGCCTTCTCCTCCAGAATGGGGTATATGCCTTAAACCAATGCTCACAATATGCTACTGTGTCCCCTGTAACCAAAATACACAGATTGGGTATCAAGGACGAGAATTAGGTTAGCCAGGCACAGTGGCGCACACCTGTAGTTCCAGCTACTCAGGAGGCTGAGGCAAGAGGATTGCTTGAGCCCAGGAGTTCAAGGCTACTGTGAGCTATGGTCATGCATTCGAGCCTGGGCAACAGAGTGAGACCCTGTCTCTACAAATAAATAATTAAAGTTTTTTTTTGAAAAAGACTGAAATTAGGAATGGACCCTCTCACTATTACAACCAATGACTTATTTGTGAATTTGTGCTTCCTTTCACCAAAATCTTGGGATCTTCCAGGTTAGAGGTCCTAGTTAACAGAGGGAGAAGAGTTCTACCAGTTGACATAGTAAGAATCCCATTAAACTGGTAGCAGCAATTGCCACCTAGTCACTGTGGGATCCTCCTGCAGTGAACCGACAGGCAAAGGAAGACAGTTTCCCTACTGGCTAGAATAATCAGTCGTGGTTACCATGAGGAGCAAGAGTGGCTGCCACACGGCGAGGGCAGGGAGGAGAATGTTTTGTACCCAGGGATTCTCTGGGGCATGTCTTCATGGTTTCATGCCTGGTGATGACCGTAGATGGGTAGCTACACCAACCAACAAGGGACAACTAGCGGTCTACGCTTTTTGGCAACGAAGGTCCGATCACCCTACCAGGAAAACCAGATGAAGTGTGAACTGAAGGTGGGCATCTAGAATGGGTAGTAGAGGAGGGAAATGATGAACATCAAATAGAGCCTCTGGATCAGTTACAACTAAGAGGATTGTAGCCTTTTTCACTAATCTTTTTGCCTTAGTCTTTGAGAAAAACACTCTGACTACCACCTTAACGTGGGCCCTGTGGCCAACTGGACATGTCGCTCTCCTCTTGGGGAATAAGTAAGAAATTAGGAACATCTTTGCACAGAGCAAGTTCAAGCCCAAGATTGAAGTATGGGAGCTGGAGATGACGACAGGGCACAGGGGTGGGCTGCGTTGGACACAAAACTCGTACATCCCTTAGATTCTTTTAATTGACTCCTTATTTCCAAAGGGGCTGTCCGCTTCCCAAACCTCTGCCACTTCTATCAGAGCCCCTTATTTGGTGGCCAGAGCTGACTGCAGTCCCAGGAACACATGATCTTCTCGCCCCACATCTTGAGGCTATCTCTCTGAGTCACCCCTCCGTTTCTGATTAATATCAAACACCGCACAAGGGCCATGGATCTGGCTTCCTGAGTGGACGCCAAGGTACAGGCGATCAGCCTCTACGTCAGTTCCCGTGGGATAAGCTTGACCAGTGGGAAGTGGGGAGCAAGAGGGAGCTGGGCAGACAGATACATTCCTCCTTCTTTCTCCCTTCCATGGATGACTCCAAGGTGTGATTTCACCTCGTACCCTGTGTGAAGAAAGCCCGCTCTGCCAAGTGAGGATGCCTGTCAACCATCTGGCTGTCGCTGTTTGCAGCTGGGTTTGCAGTGGTAGCCAATGCGTTAACATCGTTTTGCATCTTTTTTTTTCCTTTTTTTTTTTTTTTGGCCGCACTACTCCTTTCCTCACTCTCACCACTCTGAGCTTGGTCCCTCTTCTAGAAACTACTTTCCCCACCTTGTTCAACCTGACTCATCCTCTGCAACTCAGTTCAACCTCATGTCTTTTGACATCCCAGCCCCCCACCTACATACACACACATACACCCCGAGCTAAATTTGGGGCCTCTGAGGGGAGCTCCCATAGCATCAGCCCACACCACCAACTCACTACAGCTTTAATAAGTATCTGTTAACAAGTCCGTGCCCCCACCTCATATCTTGAGACAAGGTCTTTTTTCCTCTCTCGGTTCTCAGCAAAAAGAACAGTGCCTGGTACATAGTCACAAACCTTTGGCCTAAATCCCAGTGGAATTAGTGAAAGGAAACCTAGTTTCAAGTCCCAGCTCTGACGCCAACTTCTGAGACACTGAAAGACCCTGGCCAAGGCACTTAATTCTACGAGCTTCAGTTCACCTTTCTGGGAAATGGGGATAATGTTCCCTGCCCCCTTCTTAGTTCGTGAGGATCAAATGAGAGAGAAATAGGATTGGTCCTCTGACGTGGCAGTGGGTGTAAGCACAACAGAAGTTTAAGACATCATCACTGATGTTATTAACAACAACTGCTAACAGTGTTGCTACTAATAACAACCTGCTTAGCTGGAGGAAATTCTTCTCTCTTCCTCCAGGATTGCCCAGTTTTGCCCTAGCCCAGCTCCATTATCTGCTCAAGAATGGAAGCCAGGGCCCCTCCTCCCTAAGCCCTTATCTCACAGATTTCACATGACCTCAAAAAATCCTTCCAGAAGTCTGACCCACATCCTTCCTGTTGCAGCCCCGCCCCCTCCCCTCCTCATGTCTCCTCAAAGTATAATCCTGAGTAATAATCTCCAAGAAGCCCTGAGCACCTAACAGGGCGTACCCTTCTGAGATCGACATTCCCATTCCCACCGCTCAGAGCAGGCCAAGAGACAAGGCACCTGTGGGAGATTTTTCAGGGAGAAAGCAGAAACCCAGAAAGAGAGAAAGGGAAGTACTAGTCTGGGTGAGGGAGCAGAGAAAGAATCAGGAGGGATGGAGGTCAGATAGCAGTAAGGACTTCCCAACACCTAAACGCAGAGTGACACAAATATCCACCACTGCCATACCACCACTACCTTCAGCTGCACAGCTTCCGGGGGTGGGCCAATTGCCTGACGGCTTTCCATGACGTGGGTCTTCTGTTGGGGCTAAGGCTGTGGGTAAGGTGACATTTCCTGCCTCCAGGGGCCGGGGTGAGAAGAGAGATGAGTTGCTGAGTGTGCACACCTTTCAAGAGCACACAGACACACCCTGCTCTGGCTGGGATCCCTTCATTGGCTGGCCCCATGGAGTTCCCCCTGACCCAGGTATGCCCCCGAGGTAAGTGTGAAACTTGAGAATGCTGGCGGGAGGGGGCATCAAGACCCCCATGCCCCGCTTGCTCTCCTGACCTGAGCTCCCATTTCAGAGGTGAGGGGCCCCACCCCACGCCAGACCTGGCAAGGCTGATTGGGAGGGTACCCACAACCCCTGCTCTCTCTCTGGGCCTCCATGTCCACTCATGTCCCTGGGGACAGTGGTGACAGGGCTTGCGGAGTGCTTCTTAGAGAGGAGAGAGGAGGGAGCGAGAGGATGAAGGGGACTGGGAGGCAGAGGATCTTGGGCCAGAAGAGGGGCCTGCCCTGAAGAGACTTTAGGACTTCGGGGCCATGAAAAGGCCGGCCTAATTCCCAGGCTCTCCTTCCTGGCACCCGGTTTCCCTGACAACCCCCTCCGTGGGCATTAGCTCTCTGTGCCGCCTTGGCTCCTTACTCCTTATCGCTGAGAAATCCCGCTCTGCTGTCCTGCTGCCTTTCTCCTGTTGTCAAGACCATCCCAGCCCTCCAGCTCCACGGTCACAGGCCTGTGCGGCCCCTCTGAGCCTGCGGGGAAGGCTGGGAGGCAGAGGAGAGGCCGTCCCTCTCTGAGAAACCCCAGCAGCCCTCTCTGTGCTAACAGGGAGTCCCGAAGCCCCCACCCCGACCTTCAGCACCTTCCAGCCCGTGGACTTGACCCGCAGGAGCTGCGAGGGCCTGGGCTTGCTCTCAGGGCCCAGACTGCAGACCCTGAGGGCCCAGGAGGCCCAGCCCAGCGGCACAGCCCCAGCGGGCCACTCTGGGGTGAGTTGGGGGGGCGGCATGCAGCTCCTCATCTCTCCAGCCCTCACATGGGTGTAGACTTGTGGATGGACCGAGGTCACCAAGGGAGGGAGCAGGAATGACGGGGGCTGCCCACAGGGCCGGGGCACAGAGGCAGGGAACAAAAATGGTGAGTGCCTTCTTCATGCGCTGAGTTGCCCACTTGCCCCCTTGTGGCTCCTCTGCCCCAGGAAGCTCAGGCTGAGCCCACAGGTGACCAGAAACAGGCAGAAACAGGCGTCTGCCTCTGTATGTCGGCGGGCTTCCCTTGCCCAGAGCATTCCAGATCCCCGGCTCCGTCCCTCCCCCCTGCCCAGCCATCAGGGAACCTCCTACTGCAGGGTAAGGCCCCCCCATTCTGGACTCTGGGGTGACTTCCTGCATCATCCCCCTGCATCCCCAGGCCAGGGAAAGACTCTGTCCACCCGCAAGGCCTTGATCCCTCTCTCACCTCTGAGCACAATTTAACAGCTCGCGGCTACTGGGTTAAAGGTCCGTAGGACCCAGAGGGAAGAGGAAGGAGAATCTTTGGAAACCAAAACAGCTGAAACTGAGGAAGGGATTTAAATTAGACTTTAGGAAAAACTTTTTGGTCAGTTATACCCTAAAACAGGCAGGAGGAGCTGGGTTTCAGGATAAGAAGGTGGCAGCTGACTTGGAATCAGAAGGGCCACTCATGGCTGCTTCCCACTCCTAGAACTCTTCCCCTATCCAGGTATTGCCCCAGGGCCCTGGGGCCGCCCAGCCCCCAGACCAGGCTGAGGAGGCGCCTGGGGAAGGAAGCCTGTCCCTACAGGCCGAGATCCGGGCGTGGTTCCAGAAGACCCAGGCCCACTCGCTCCTGCAGCACGGGGCGGCCCCTGCCTGGTTCCATGGCTTCATCACCCGGAGGTGAGTCACCCAGGAGGCCCAGAGGGGGGCAGGGGCAAGTGCCGGGTGCGGCAGCCAGTCAGGGGTAAATTAAGGCTACGACTCCAGGCTCCAGCTCCTGGAGTTTCCCAGGCCTTTCACTGAGGCAATTATCTCCTGGGGGAGATAATTGGAGAGGCGCCAGCTCAAAACCCTCTGTGCCTCAGTTTCCCCTCTCTTGGCTCCATTATATTCCTGTCTCCAAGGCCTCCCGTCCTCATATTTTCCACCTCTCTCTCCTGCCGTGGCTTACTCCATCTTTATCTCTGGCTATCTCCAGCCCTCTCCCCTTTCTTCCCGCCCTTGCAGATCCTCCCTCCGCCTCCATTTCTCAGCCTCACTTCTCTTGTCTCTCTTTGTTCACCTCCTCAGTTCAGCTCATGACTTCTGAAATCTAGAAGCCTAACCACCATCCCTGTGGCTATGGTCGCAGCCCCTCCAGGCTGCCCTTCCAGGGTGAGGCCAGGGGAGGAGGCAGGGCTGGGGGTGGGTCTCCTGAGTGGGTCCCCTGGCCCCTGGCCGCACCCAGTCCGAGCGCAGCAGGGGAGAGCAGCACCCACATCCTCCCTCCCCATCTTCACCCTATCCCTTCTCTGGCGGCTTCAGCATGCTGTCTTGGGGGTAGGGATCCCTCATAAGAGCCAAGGAGACAGAAGCGAGGCGGGAAGAGTCAGAGCAGGGTTCCACCTCCTCTCCGTCACCCACAGGGAAGCCGAGAGGCTGCTGGAGCCCAGGCCTCAGGGATGCTACTTGGTGCGGTTCAGCGAGAGCGCGGTGACCTTCGTGCTGACTTACAGGTGAGGGGGGCCCCGCCCCACGCCGAGCGACCTGGAGGCGGGACTTCGAGCCAATTGGAGGGGCGGGAGTTGGCGCTGGCCCCCAGCGGAGCGGAGCTCTTTGCTCAGCTGCTGCAGGTAGGGGTCACACCCCGCGCTGGTGGCCCTGGGAGAGGAAGAGGCTCTGACCCCAGTGGCGCCTTCCAGGAGCCGGACTTGCTGCCGCCACTTCCTGCTGGCCCAGCTCAAGGACGGGCGCCACGTGGTGCTGGGCGAGGACAGCGCCCACGCGCGGCTGCAGGACCTGCTGCTGCACTACACAGCACACCCGCTCATCCCCTATGGGGAGACGCTCACCGAGCCCCTGGCCCGCCAGGTACGCCCCCCGACCCTGACCCAAGACCCCAGGGTCTCAGGCTAGCGCCCTTTGTCACCCGGAGCCCAGGCGCAGGACTACAGCACCAGGCACTTTCTCATCCCCACAGACAGCCCAGCCACACCGACGTTGCCCACACATCTGCTCGGGAAGCCCTGGGAGAAACATAGGTCCTGGGGAGGAGTCCTTAAAAGACCAGCCCAGCTACACAGAGACAGAGGGGACAGGGGAGGCCAGCTGGGCACACGGCTGCTTGTTTTTTAAGTTGAGATATTTTACTGAGTACCTAGAGCGTGCCAGGTGCTGGCAGGCCCTGACAATAGACCCATGGACAAGACAGATGGGTCACAAAGCTCACCTTCCAGCTGCAAAGACAGACAAGGAACAGGAATCAAGTGTGGAGGGTGTGATGCAGGGGGGATACGGGGTGCCATTTAGCCTGGCAGGGAGCAGCGGCAGGGAGGGCCTTCCTGAACAAGTTCTGGCAGTTCTGAGGGACCGCTGTGTGCCAGGCATCCTTCGGGCACTGGGAAAATGGCAGTGAACAAAACTGACCAAAGTACTCCCACCTTAATGGAGCTTACATTCTAGTAGGAGATAGACAATGGGTAAGGAATACAAATAACAAGCAAACATTACATAGTATGTCCAGTAATGGAAAGTAAGTGCAGAGAAGAAAAACAAAGCAGTGATAGGGACTGACAGGGTTGGGACAGTTTTACATAGGGATGTCAGGAAAGGCCTCTTCAGTAAGGGGACATCTAAATAGAGACCTGACTGGAGTAAGGGGAAGAGCCATGCAGATGACTGGAGGAAAAGCATTCTAGGCAGAAGGAGCAGCAGGTGCAAAGGCCCTGAGGCAGGAGGCAGCATGACGTGTTTGAAGAATAGTGAGAGCGAGAGCGGCGAGGAAGCTAGCGTGGGCGATCAGGACCCAGGGATGGAGGCAGGACATGAGATCAGCGAGGTGAGGGAAACGGGTCCTATAGACTCTTATGTGGATTTGGAATTTTATTCTGAGTGAGTTGAGGTAGCACTGGAGAGAGTTACATGCTGAGGAGTGACATGACCTGGCAAGGTGGGGAGGGGCAAGGGTGAGGTTGCGACAGACAAGGCTACTACAGTATTTCAGGTGAGACGACAGCAGCCTGGACCTAACTAGCAGAGGTGGAGGCGTGGGCAGGGTGCAATGCTGGGGCTGGTTAGAAGGTGGAGTTGACAGCGTTTACGCAAGATTGGATGAGGATGAAGAGATGGGGTTGTCACTGACTGAGATGAAGAAGGCTATAGGAGGAACGAGTCTGGGTGGGGCGGGGAGATCAGGAGTTCAGTTTCTGACACGCACAGTTCAAGATGTCCATTTGACATTCCAATGGAGATGTCAAGTAAGCAGTTGGAATACAGAGGTCTGGGCTGGAGATAATATCTGAGAGTGATCAGCACGTAGATGGACGCTAAAGTCTTTAGAAGGGGTGAAATCTCACTCAGGAGTCAGTGTAGACGGAAAAGAAACGAAGCCCAAGTCTTCGGCATTTAGAGTTTGCAGAAATGAGGGGGAACCTACAAAGAAAATTGGAAAGAACAGTCAGAGAGGAGGAAAACCAGGAGAGGGTGATACTCTGGAAGCCAAGTGAAGAAAGTGAGTCAAGGAAGAGTGAGTGGCAATGGGTCAGGAATCGTCCATTGGAGTTAACAGAAAAAGTTGTTGGTGACCTAGACAAGAACAGCTTCGCAGAGCTTTATTGGGGTCGACTCAAAGAAGTGGGGGTAGCCGGGCGCGGTGGCTCACGCCTGTAATCCTAGCTCTCTGGGAAGGCCGAGGCGGGTGGATCGTTTGAGCTCAGGAGTTCGAAATCAGCCTGAGCAAGAGTGAGACCCCGTCTCTACTAAAAATAGAAAGAAATTAATTGGACAACTAAAAATATATAGAAAAAATTAGCCGGGCATGGTGGCACATGCCTGTAGTCCCAGCTACTCGGGAGGCTGAGGCAGGAGGATTGCTTGAGCCCAGGAGTTTGAGGTTGCTGTGAGCTAGGATGATGCCACGGCACTCTAGCCCAAGCAACACAGTGAGGCTCTGTCTCAAAAAAAAAAAAAAAAAAAAAAACAAGTGGGGGCAGTGCCTGTGGGGACCACCTCTTTTGTGAGGAATAGGCAGGGACCTGCAGATTCCCAGGCAGGGGGAGCAGCGGGTAAGGAAGTCTGGGGGTGAGCGGAGCCAGCTGGAACTAAGGAAGCTGAAGGCAGAGCTGTTGGAGTCCAAGGTCTATGCCAGGGTCACACAGGGCCTTGTCACTGAAGCTCCTGGGAGTTCGATTTATCCTGGGGCACCAGGGGACCACTGAAAGATTGCCAGGGGAGTCTGTACAATCACTCTGCTGAAGACTGGAGAATGGGTTGGAAGGGCAGGAGGATGCAGGCAGAGGAATTAGGAGGCCTGAACGAGGGTGCTGGCTACATGCGTGGAGAAAGGTGCGCGGAAGTGAAAGATATTTAGGCAGTGGAAGGAGCAGGATTTGTGTTCGATTTGATGTGGGGAGGAAGGTGGAGGTGTCGAGGCTGAGTTAGAAGGTGCTGTTTTGGCAGCAGCGTGGAGGTGCTACCTTTTGTTCGTGAAAGAAGTGCCAAGGAGGGGGTTGGAACAGGGAAAAAGAATTCTGATGTGGATCCATGAAGCCGGCAATACACCTTCACTAGGAGACATGCGCCTGATGGATGGCAGGAGCATGAGACAAGCCCTACGGCCTTGGCCTACAGAATCAGCGGGCATGTGGAGGGCGCTCATGGGCCTAGGGCTAATGCTGAGCTGAAAGCGCACCTACTGTAGGACGGAACCTTCCCTCTGGGAGGCTTATCTTTCCCAAGGCAGTCTCTGCTTTAAAAATTCTAGCTTTTATCTCCATAAATTAAGCTTCCACACCCATAGAAATAAACATGCACAACTGTCATGGAGATTGGTCCCCATGCCAATAATTTTTAAGCTAAAGATTCCTAAAGCCTTGTTGCATTTTTACAACCATAGGCACAAATGGAGACTGGCCTGGCCCGGCCCTGTGTTCCCAAAGAAATTAAGTTTAATGCTAGATATGGCCTGTGACCAGAGCAAACCCTACCTCCATCCATCCCCTCTTCCTCACCCAGGGAACACAGACCAGGCCAAATCCCTGTGTCTGTCTCCTCTCCTCCATCCTCCACTTGGACCAGATTATTCTGTCCTCCGGGATCTCCTGCCTACCCCCCAAGCCTGCCCTCTCCTACACCAAATCCTTCAGACTTCCTCCTTTCCCAGCAGATTCCAGAGCCTACAGGACTTTCCCTGAGGGCTGAAGAACCAGATTCTGGAAGCAAAAACCAGGACCCAAACTCTCAGTACAGCCCAATCATCAAACAGGGGCAGGCCCCAGCCCCAACACAAAAAGAGGGAGCCTGGGAGCCAAAGGAGGTATCACTGGGCTGGAGGGGCTGAGGGAGGAGGAGGAGCCCAGGGACAAAAAGAGGGGAGACCCCAGTGAGGGAGGTGAGGGAGGTGAGGGAGGTGAGGGAAGGAGGGAAGGGAGGAAGAAGGAAGGAGGCGGGGCCCAGAGGGGAGGAGGTGCAGGCTAGTACTTAGGCTCAGGTTTGGCCCTGCCTCAGTTGCTCTCACCTGACTCCTCCCTGGCCTTACCTTCTCTCCTAGCCCTCCCAGCTGCCCAGGCCCAAGCCTCCCATCCCCACCAAACCTCAGCTGCCCCCCGAAGTCTACACAAGCCCCCATTCGCGACCCCGCCAGGCTCCACGCCCCAAGCCCACCAACCCTATCTACCATGAGCCTGATGAACCCATAGCCTTCTACGCCATGGGCCGGGGCAGCCCCGGGGAAGCCCCCAGCAACATCTATGCCGAGGTAGAAGGTGAAGGCCCACCGTCCGTACCCGTGCACCCTGTCCCATAGAAGTGCCGGTCCAGACCTGTCCCAGGAGGCCAGGTAAGTGGGGGTGCAGAGAAAAGTTAGTCCAAGAAGGTTTTCCTGCAAACTAGACTGGGGAGGGTGGAGAAGGTCGGGATGCCTGGGTCAGGATAGAGGTCAGAGGTCTGAGGTGGTGTGGGAAGGAGCAGAATGGCCCAGGCTGCCAGCAGCCCTTTTCCAGGCCCAGAGGTTGCTCCCTGTCTTCTCCTAGGAGTCATTCAGACCTGCCTCACCTTTGCCAAGCCCCCGCCCTCTCCTACTCCACAGAGAAAATAGAGGCCCCCAGGCACGGTCCCCCTCAGCCTCTCCCCACCCGAGCCTGCATTTTCATCTGTGTCCACGTTGTCCAGCAGGCCCTCTTCAGACGCACCTGGGGCTGGCCCCACCCCGTGCCTCCCCCCTTGGCCTTCATGGCCCTGCCATCCTGGAGAAGGAGGGCACTCAGGGTCCTCTGTCATCTCAGATGAGCCCAGAGGAGGGGGCATCTGCACTCCCGACCTCCTTCCACACACTCCTCCCCTGCCATCTCCCCACGCCCATCTCCTCACTGATCAAGTCGGTATCTCCTCCTGCCATGTGTTAGACCCACTGGCCACCCCTGCCCTCTCCCTCTGCCTCTGCGCCCCTCCTCAGGCCCTTCCCCAGCCTTCCACTGCCCCAGCTCTCCCCGAGCCCTGGTGCTTGCTCACACCCACCCGCACCTCTGCCGGCTACTGCTGTCCTAGAGCCGATGTCCCTGCTCCACGTCTCCATCTAAGCTTCTCTCTGAGCTTCCGGTCAGCTCCCCGGTGTCCCACAGCCTCCCAGACTCAACACGGCCAACACCGCTCTCACCCTAGCCCCCCAGACTGCTCCCTCGCGTGTTGTGTACCCTGACTGATCGCTCTCCAGCCAGCCAACTAGCCAAGCCAGAATCCCAGGGCTCCCTCAACATCTCCTCCCTCCTCACCCCACCCTCCTCATAAGCCACTAATTCCTGCTCCGTCTCTCTTCCTAAATAGATTTTTCCTTTCCCCAGTTCCAAACCCCATCATTTCTCGTCCGGACTTTTCCAAGAGTTTCTTAACTGGTTTCCTAACCACCAGTCTTGCTACTTCTGATCCACTCTGCCCCAAGGAAGCCATAATGGTCTCTCTGAAGCAGCTGCCTGGCCCCTGAGGCCTTCCACACTTGGGTGGGGTGTCCCACCTCCTTAGCCTTAATACCACTGCTCCCATCCTCCTAGAACTGTTCATATTTCTCCAAACTCACCAAGTGGTTTCAAGCCTCCTAGGGTTCGCACCCGCCAGCCCTTCTGCCTACAGCAACTTCCTGCAAGCCCATCCTCCCACTGCCCAGCAACCTTCTAATCATCCTCAAGACCAGCTTGCCCTTCTCTGGAAAGTCTTCCCTGACCTGATCAGAGGCCACCCACTGTGCTTTACATACACCTGCCACAGATCACCTGGGGCTACGCTTCTCTTCCCATCTCCCCATCTCCCTGAGGCTCCCCCTTCCCCAGTAGAGTGTGAGCTCCCCGAAGGCAGGGCTGGGACTTATCCTCTGTTCCCAAAGCACCCAGCTTAGTGCCTGGCACAGAGCAGGTGCTCAGGAAATGTTTGTTGAATGAATGAATGAGAGGGGTTTAGACCCCCTACCTGGAAGCCAAAGTCTATTAAGACCAGATGTTTTGGTCTTGAGACTTCAGGTAGGCCTAAGAGGTAGAGGGTAGAGGGTGTGACCTAGGATTATCCTTCTCTCTGCAGAATCCAGGTGGGCCACAGCTGCATTCTGAGAACTCTGTGGCTGGACAAGGCCCTCCCTTGCCCCACAAGCCCTCATCACCCTGGAGACACACCCTTCCCCACAATCTTTCTAGATAGATGCTTCTGGACAAAGGACAGGCGTGGCTCCCCTTTGGGCCTCCTCAGTAGGCAGTGAGTCTGAACTGGGGGAGAATAACTTAGAACATCAGGTCCAAAGACCATCACTCACACCTGGGCACCCTTCTCAGGAAATATGGATGGAACAAGCAATAGGTGATCAAAGCTGGAAAGGACCTCAGCCATCATCTATTGCAAAGAAGGCAAAGATGTCATCTTGGATGCCAGCTCCAATCCATTGGTCTTGGCTGCCTAGATCACTGCATTGGAAAGGATGTTAAGGTCATATCTGAACTCAGCAGAAAAGAGCACCGTGATTGATTTGTGATGTCTGCCTTGGGTGAGGGAGGGAGGATGAGCAGCATTTCATCTGCCCTTACAGATCAAGTCCAAGTCCCTCACTGTGCAGATAAGGAAACAAAGCCAGAGAGGGATAGTGACTTGACAAAGGTCAAGGACAAGAACCCAGGCTTCCTGATTCCCATTTAGTGCTCTGTCCCTTACCCCACATCCACAAACTCTCCTCCACAGGAAACATCAAAGATTTCCTCGGACAGGAAATCTGGCTGCTTTCCAGAGTGCTGCCACACAGGGGCCTAGGTGCTGGATCCCAGCTTAACCCTGTCCCCAACAGGCCTGGCCCCCCTCAAAGAAGCCTGGAGGTCTGAGGAGCAAATGCAGAGTCCGTTGCCTCTAAAGGACATACCCACTGGCTCCCTCCTGCGAGTCCCCAAGAACCCAAGGGCTCCGTGCTTGGCGATCCTCTAAGACAGCAAGCAAGCATGCTAGGAGGGCCCTGCTGGCTCCCACTGCCCTGGTTTCTCCTCCTGGAGTCTAATTTCCTTGGCCCTGTGAGCCTTTGAGTCTGGGCCCTGGTCCAAGGCTGCTGTTATCTGAGGAATGGTTTGGTGAGAACAGATGTTAGAACTTGTTTGTTGATTCTTGTCTGGCTAATAAATCATCACCAACCACCTCCCCCCGCAGGGCTCCAAGTCCTCAGGCTCCTTCTGTCTGTCTCTGACTTTCTCTCTCCCCCATGTCGTGGAAGGTGAGTGGTTAAACTGCCATTGCAGTAGGGATAGAGGGATCTGGGGCTTGAGAGACACCTGGGCGAGGGTCACAGATCTATCAGCTGAGGGCCGGGAGACGCAAGCAGGGGACACAGACCTCTCTCTGCAAAGTATTCCTTCTCCAGCTGGGGCGGAGGCAGAGGGGACAGAGGGGTACCAGTAAAGAAAGAGGGACAGGGAGGGGTGCGGTCGAGGGGTAGCCCCTTCACCTTCTCTGCAATCCCTCTGCCAAACATGGCACAGGGGGGAGGAAGGTGTGTTATAAGCCTGTGTGTGAGTCCTTGGACAGGGATCCCCCCTGAAGTGGCTCCAGGATTCTCTGGTGTCTTCCTAGCCTCTTGGGTTTAGGCCCTTCTCCTCCATCAGGACCCCATTCCCTCTCCTGTCCCTCTTGTGATGCTTCCCCTGCCTTGTCTGCCCAGAGCCGCCTCAGGGCCAGCCTCCTGCCCCTGTGCAAAGCTTCACATTCTAGGGCTCCAACCACCTGGAGGAATACGTCCTGGGTCTTGCTTTTGTCTCAGACTGGGGGCTTTCTGAGGCAGGGCTGTGTCTGCCCCTGGAGCATTCTCAGGGTTCAAAGCAGAGACTGCCCCTCGACCCCCAATCCAGAAGCCACCCAGGCCTGGGTACTCCTGTGGTCCCATCTGTGTAGCCCGTTTTTACATACCCATTCCTACGAGAGCTTAGTTAAGGCAATCAGTGCCTGTCAGGGTCCCTCTTCCTGCCAAGTGGCCCTGGACCAGCCTGAGGCACAGAGATCCTCTAGACCCTTCCTGCAAGCCATGGTCCCTATGCCTGGGTGCTGCCACCACACACCACCCCCAGCCTGGCACAGGCGCCAGCTCCAGTGACTGGCCAATTCCCCTCCTTTCCACTCCAGTGCTAATCAGCTTAAGGAGAAATATGGTTGCTGAGTCAACAGAGTTGGGGTTCCATTTCCTTTTGTTTAGACCTCAGGTCTAAATGCCCTCCTAGCAAGAGAAGATGTGGGGAGGGAGAGAGGAGCAGATGGCTCTGCTGAAATCAGGAAGGAGGCTGCAAGTGCAAGAAAGGTCTCAGATTAGACTCAGGGAGTCACCTCGTGGCAGATTCCTTGTGGCAGAGGGAGGAGGCAGAAGAGTGGCTTACTATACAGCAAGAGATGGAAATTAGAAAGTCAGAAAACAGGATTTCCTCAGATTTTGGGGTATAACAGAAGGGGCAGGTGTGGGGAGGGGGCCAGAAATGCGTAGTGACCCTCTTGGTGTTTCTGGAGAAGCAAAGCCTGCTAGACACGGGCAGAGCGCGACCCAGGGACCTCGCCCTCCTTCGGCTCCACACAGCTTGGGGTGGTGGGAGTCCAGATGATGCCACGTCATCCAGAGCCCTCGGTTCCTGTCGTGGCACTGTGCTAACCAGCTGTGCAACCCTTGGCGGGGAACCCTTTTTCTGTGCCACTGCTCCCCACATTCCTTATGAAATGGAGACACTGCCCCACTCATTTGCACACAGGGTCGCTGGTACAGCCCCAGCCCCTTCTTCAGTGCCGCGGACGGACGCTGACGGCTCCTTCCTGCTCCAGTCTCACCTATCTGCGGTCTCTTACTGAGACGGTCTCAGTAAGGTGACCAGTGACTCTGGCTCAGGGGCAGGGGGATTGAAAGCTACTAACTCCCAAACCTCAGCTGTCCTGATTCCACAGCACATCACACCCCACAAACCGACTCGGGGACATTTGGGGGCCGGTCATCACTGAGGCCCCACCCTTACCTACCTCTACTAGTGCTCACCTGAGAGCTGAGCCCAGAGGGAGAGGAGGTAAACAAGGACAGACAGGCGCACGCAGCCCAGAGCATCCCAGCATCCCTGCCACTTCACCCAGGCCCACAGGACTTACCAGCCCCTCAATACATTGGGGCTCCTCGGACAGCAAGCTGAATACCTCTGCTGGGGTACAGACCCGACTGGGCCCCTCCTGAGGGGTCTGTGGCACTGGAAGCACTGAAACACCCTCGTTATGACAACTTGTCATCCATGTGCAAGCCTGATGCTTACAGCCCTCAGCTCCGCTGTCCTGGTCAGAGCAACGCTGCACCCCAGAGCTTTCCCGTCCTGCCAGTATCTGCCCAGGATATCTGGACCCATTTCTGACCAAGGCCTTTGCACCTCCCTCCTTCTGCCCATTGGCTGTTGCTGCCATGCCAGTTTTAGCCAATATCATTCCTTAAATCTCCCTCATCCCTGTCTTCACTCTCCTATTTATCAGAACTTGAGGCTACTACCTCCAAGAAGCCCTCCCAAACACAGCCTAACCATTTTCTAATTTGTTAGTATTTCTCAGTGTCCAGGAAACTCCAACCAAATAAAATGCCATCTTTGATAAGACTAAAGAGTGGCTTTAAAAAAAATGTGGCCTAACTACTTGAGGAGAACTGTAAGGTGGGAGGCAGGAAGACCCTCAGGGATATCTAGCCCAGTTCTGTCCATTCCCAGAAGACACTGGGTCTCGCCCCAACACCTCCTGCCTCCCAGCCCAGAGTTCTTCCGGCTACATCATGATGCTACCCCTAAAATGAGAAAGCTGAACTACTGAATCCCAGGAGTGCGCCAATTCAGGTGAGAAGGGCTGCGTCTACTGCATACTGGATACAGGACAGTAAGCATTTGACTCATTGGGATCGCAGACCTTTGGGCCCAGCTGAGCCTGCTTTACCACCTAAGATATCTAGAGGGGCAAATCTCAGAACTGGCCCCCAGTGCCTCTTGACAGTGGGAGTGGGGCCGGGGCTGATGCTCCTTGCTGAAGGATTGGCTGGATGCACAGATTTGGCCAACTACAGCCTTAGTGTCCCTGTGGGATGCAGGAGCCCTGTCTGGCTCCAACCCGAAGTAGGTCAGATTTCAGATAAGCGGGTGGTTTTCCTGTAAGTGATGAAACCCTCCTCTGTACTTAATGAGAAACAGACTCCTCAACTTACCCAGCACACAAAACCAGAAGCATGGTGAGATTCCTCACTTCGGTCTCTTCCTTCTCATCCCCAAGACCCCACCACATACCTCTTCAAACTGCCCCTCTAGCCTTAGCCTTGTCTCCCAGTCACCATGACTGCTAAACACAAATTCTTCTCAGTGTTTCCCTGCAACAATGGACTCAAGCATCTATGTCTGGTCAACAGCTCCTCCACCTGGCATCCAAGGCTCTCTTGTAGGAGTTTCTTCAATGCTACTTCCCTGCAGGAAACCGCAGCATCCAAGCCCTACTGGGGTCCTGGTACCCTTCACATTTCTCAGTGGTAGTCTGCAGTATGACCTACACACTATTTTTATGACTATCCCTACTTGAACCTTGCCCTGAGAAGAAGGAATCATGTCATCTGTCTTGTCGCTTCTGGGCATCACGGTGCCCTACAGTAACTGGAGTCTATAGACCCTGCCACCTCTTTCCCCAACAAAGTCTAGGGATCTGGAAGTCTCCAAGGATATCTATCTAGCCCCCAAGCTCTACGTGAAGTTTCCAAAACAATGCAGGACAATGACCACCAGTGTCAATTTGAATCATCTTTAGGGACAGGCATTTCATCGCTTCACCTCCTGCCGGGTGGAATTTTACATCTAACAACTCTTTCATGCCACAGAAAGAACGTCCTGACTTCTCCAGTCTCCAGAGATACCCGAGATTAGCAGTACTTTCCATATTTGCGATCACAGGCCCCTTTGAAAATCCTCCTGCCCC
The DNA here is from genome assembly GCF_000956105.1 of Propithecus coquereli. NCBI lineage: Eukaryota > Metazoa > Chordata > Mammalia > Primates > Indriidae > Propithecus > Propithecus coquereli. The sequence continues at coordinate 1,363,166 of NW_012151840.1, forward strand.
ACACAAAATTGTGCATACAATTTGTAGGGTCTTCAATGGCCATGAACTCAGCTAGACGGTGGGTAGAGGGGAAAAAAACCAAAGCAATCATCAACACAGCTCAAGACGGTTTGGAAGGTGCTTTACATAGGTGAACACTGAGATCCAGGACAGGGCAGGCGGTGTCTGTCAGACTGAATGTTTTATTTCAACAGACATCCCTGGTTTAAAAAAAAAGGGGGAGTGGGGGGTCAACATTTCATCACATCCGACAGGGAGCAAAACTCCCATCCAAGAACTCAGAGCCCCTTCTGAGGCATCACTCGAGTCTTTGCTAGCTCCAAGACAGAAAGGAGCTGAATTTTCTTACTTTTGTTAAGAAAAATCTATCAAATGTGTTCATTCTCGCAGAGGCGAGGGCTGGGTCCTCAGGGAAAGAGATCCTGGGCTTATAGAGCAGCTGGGGTCCCAGAGGTGAAGCTGGGGGCCAAGCCAGCTGGGCTGGCAGGAGATCCTGGGAGCAATCGATTCCAGAGCCCTAGAATCCATACTTGGCTTGGGTCTGACGGCGGCTGAGCTTGTTTTCTGACCAGGTGTTCTTCAGTTCCAGCTCCCGCTCCTTAGCCTGTGGCAAGGAAGAAGGGGTTGGGGAAAGTCAGACTGGAATTCCGAGAGACATTTTCCTCTTGCCAGTGTGAGTGTCCCAATTTAAAATCTTTCTCCCATCAAAACAATTATGAGGAAATGGCAAATCCCTTGAAAGACTGCTCCAAGTAGAAGGAAAACCAAAAAGCAAAGAAAGCAAAGCAAAGAAAAGTCATCTCTTTGGGGAGCTATCAAGATTTAAGTAGAGGCCAGGCGCAGCGGCTCACACCTGTAATCCTAACTCTCTGGAAGGCTGAGACGGGAGGACTGCTTGAGCTCAGGAGTTCAAGACCAGCCTGACCAAAAGCAAGACCCCATTTTTACTAAAAATAGAAAAATTAGCTGGGGCATCAGGGCTCATGCCTGTAGTCCCAGCTACTCAGGAGGCTGAGGCAGGAGGACTGCTTGAACCCAGGAGTTTGA
>NW_012151840.1:1365417-1366297 GCF_000956105.1 Propithecus coquereli
AGCCCTCGGTTCCTGTCGTGGCACTGTGCTAACCAGCTGTGCAACCCTTGGCGGGGAACCCTTTTTCTGTGCCACTGCTCCCCACATTCCTTATGGAACGGAGACACTGCCCCCCTCATTTGCACACAGGGTCGCTGGTACAGGTGAGAGGGTGAAAGTGAAGGGCTTTGAAAGGCAGTACTGCTGGGGCTAGAAGGGGCTTCAGAGATCCTTGCGAGAGACTTTTTGGTTCAACTAAAGAGGGAACTGAGGTGACAGGGAGCAGGAGGCAGTCAGGCCCAGGGCCCGAATCTTGTCATCCCAACTCAGTGTTCCTCCCAATACCATGGGCCCTCCCGGACCGAAGGATAAGGTCCCAGCCCTGCTGAGGGCTGCCTGAAGACCCAGTGGTGGGACCTCCCTTCCCCTCACAACTGGGGGCGCCCATGCCCCATCCCGCTGACTCCACTCCCACGCGGAGGCCTGGGGCTGCGCTGAGACCGCAGGAGGGAGGAGAGTTGAGGAACTCGTGCAGAAGGGGACTGGGCAATTGTGCTGAGCAGGTCGTTCGTCCTCCCCAGCAGGGACGCCACTCGCACAGGGAAGGGAGGGCATTTTTCACCTGACTCGGTCTGCCGTGGTCATTCCGTCTCTCCCCCTGCCTCCTCCCGCAGGGCCCCCTCTGGCTCAGCCCCAGCCCCAGGTCCCCGTCAGAGCACATGGAAGACCTCGCCGTGAGCAGAGAAAACTGCTCCCACTACAGCGTCCAGCTCTGTGCTATGTCATTGAGAGCCCTGGTTCCTGTCGTGGCACTGTGCTACTAGCTGTGCAACCCTTGGCGGGGAACCCTTTTTCTGTGCCACTGCTCCCCACATTCCTTATGAAATGGAGACACTGCCCC
>NW_012151840.1:1369537-1386987 GCF_000956105.1 Propithecus coquereli
TATACCCAGGGTGACAGAGCAATACTCTGTCTCAAAAAAAAAAAAAAATTAAGTAGAATAAATACTCCAGAATCCTGGTGCTGCTTCTGGTAGAATTAATACTGAAATGCTCAAGTGGGAAACAGACAAATGAGAACTAGAATTTGGCATCTGAAAGGAAGGCAAATCAGCTGCTTTAGATACTTGAGCAGCAGAGTGAGAGGGGACAGCCTCAAAGATTTGGTCAGGTCAAAACAGAACACCAACCAACAACAACTTAGTCTGGAGATGCAGTTTTGCTGCTGTGTTAAATACAGTGTCTGTGGTACCCCAGAAATTCATACCATTTTAAAGTAACAATTTAAGCTGTGGAAAACAGAGGTACTAGAATAATGACTTCTCTTTTCTGATTTCGACAACTGGATCTATATTAAATCCTGGGAATGTACAAGCACGATCCTAGAAAGGGGGCTCCCAACCCCCCATCCCAAAGTTATCTGATGCCTGCTCATTTCCACTGGAATTGAGGGGAGGAAGTAAGAATCTGGGTTTGAAAAAGACCCTACCCTCAAATTCTTTCCCTACAAATCACAAGATAGGGAAAGAGTACAAAGAAGTACCTGAAAAGGAAAGTAAAAAGATGATAAAGACGATGAAAGCAAGGTTTGCCACTGAAATCGCCAACCAGAATGTACACTCACTTCCTAGGAAAAGGGCCAGGAAGGGGTCTTACTCATGTCTGTATCTTTGACAGCACTTAGTACAGTAGGTCTCAAAAAGATGACTTATAGACTGTACCTGGTGCTATTTATAGTCAAGAGAAATGTAAACAAATGTAAAAATACAGTATTTAATCATAACTGCATAAAATTAACTCTGTACTACTGTAATAATTTCATAGCCACCTCCTGCTGCTATTGCAGTGAGCTCAAGTATTGCAGGCATCAGCTTAAAACACCATGTCACACTAAACATCTCTGCCTGAGCAGTTCGTCTCTCCACTAAACCGCACATTGAAGCAAAATGTGATTTCTCTCACTTCTTGCATATTTTTCATCATGTTTAGTGCGATACCATGAACTTCGAATAACACCATGGGACCCCTACGAAGTGCCACTGGTGATGCTGGAAGTGCTCCCAAGAAGCAGAGAAAAGTCAGGACATTACAAGAACAAGCCGAACTGCTTGATATGTACCACAGATTGAGGTCTGCAGCCGTGGGTGCCCACCATTTCAAGAGAAATGAATCCAGTATAAGGACTATTGTAAAAAAAGAAAAGGAAATTCATAAAACTGTCACTGCAGCTATGCCAGCAGGCATGAAAATCTTGTACGTTTGGCAAAATACAAAACACGTGTTAATCAACTGTTTATCAGTGAGGCTTCCGGTCAACAGCAGCTAAGTTTTGGGGCAGTCAAAAGTTATGCACAGATTTTTGACTGTTCAGGGGGTGGGAACCCCCCAAAGCCCCATGTTGTTCAAGGGTCAACTGTATTTGAAAGCTGCCCAGTCACGTCAAATAAATACCAAGACATATTCTAACAGACATTTTTGGATTATCTGTAATTCTGAATTATTTGTGTGCTCCCTGCCACAGAAGAGGAGAATATAAAACCGGGCTCCTCATCAGGTGGATGTTTTGCTAACTCGGTGAATCAACTTTTAAAAAAATTGTTTTAATTACTAGATAAATTTGCCATTTAAAAGAACCCTATGATAAACCATTTAATTATGTTTTGGATATCTGAATTTTCACTTAGAGTTTATTCTAAACACCTGCACCTGAGTCTTATCTGCAGCAAGGCTGAAACAGAGCAGGATCATTCTGAAGCAGATAGCCCCACCTAGTGGCCACATGGAGAACAGGGGCGGACACCTGCTGGAAGATGGTCCCTGGCACCTGCGCTTCCAGCCCACATCTCAGCCTTCAAATTCCCGGGTTTACGGGGATCTTGCCAGCGTCAGGGCCCTCAGCCCTCTCACCTGATGAATCAGATATGTGATCTGGTGTTTCCGCCGCTGCTGGCCTGTAGGCTGCTCACCTTTCTTCTGCAAGGGAGGAAAACACAGTCATTAACTCACAAGAAGAAAGCAGAAGTTTCTCAGGTGCCCAGATGGTGCAAGGTTAGGATTGAGAAACCAACTCCACAGCCCAAATCTTGGGGGAGAAAAGTCAGCTTGGAGCTGTTTTTATGTCTACATACTTACAAAACAGTTATTCAAACCATTATGTAAAAACACCAGTTCAGAAATACTTGCCTAAAATAGCCTGCTAATATCCCCATTAGACTGGAAATATTCTGAGGTCAGGACAGTTTTCTGTTTCTCTGGTAATCTCACCCCACCCCCAGCACCCAGCATGGGGCTCTATCCATGATGGATACTTGAGACCAGTTTTACTTGCCTGCAGTCAGTCTGAAACAGCTTACATGCCAGGGCACAAGTGATCTTCTGCCCTCCCTTCAGGCCTCCCACGATCCCTGTGCCCATCTCCCCTTAAACCCTCTTCATCTTTGTCCCCTTCTCCCCAGTCGGGCCAGATGTCTAGCCTGTCTCCTACCTACTGCTTACCGAGCTCTCTCCCATCAATCACCTCTGGCTGAAACCCTGCCTCCCCATTCTAGTAAGTGCCAGCAGCTTCCCTGGAATCAGAAATTTCACAATCACTCCGCCTCTCTCCAAGCTTCCAGCCTCTGCACATAACTGCATCGAACCCCTAACCAAGCTTTGATGCAAATGATTTACTGTCAAAGTCTATATTGGTCTGGGCTTTCATTCTGTGGTTTTTCTGTCCTCTGCCAGAGTTGTCTCAGACTAGAAGCTTCCTAATCAGCTCCACCCAACTCCCAAAACTCCTCTCTAGAGTCTCCTCAGCACTTATGTAATCAATTTGCACCGTAATCATTTACACTCAAGTGTCCTTAAATCTCTTCTTCCCAACTACGATGCTGTCAACTACTCAAGGACAAGGACTATATTTTTTTTCTCCTTTTAAAAAAATCTAGTTCAATACAATGAGATGGTAGGAAGAAAACTTGGAGGGGGAAAGTAACAAATTCTAATGGCTTGCTGCTATTTAATGTCATTTAATGTGACAGTTAAAAATGATATACATAAAACATCCAGCTCCGTTCCTGGCCCATGGTGAGCATTAACAACAGCAGCTATTACTATATGACCATACTTCTCAACCCACAGTTAGTAGAGCATGCTTCCTAAGTGGTTTTTCCAGTAAACAGTGATGGATCTATGCTGATCTAACCACAATCCTTTGCTCTGTCCTGTATGACCGCCAGCATTCAGTTATAACAAACGGCTGGGGCTCAGATGGCCATCTGTGGCCATAGAACAAAGCAAAGCAAATGGGGGGGAGGAGAAGGGAACAAAATCCTCGACCTTGGCCTTGCTGGTGCTGGGCTCAAATCCAGAGCTTCCCCGCATTTTCCCCCCTGTGGCAGGCTCATAAATGTCCACATTTGCTGTTCTCAGCTACTAGGTGAAAAGATGTTCATCATACTGACTGAAGAAAACTAGCACAGAGAAGGTAGGAGTGTGGTGTGGGAAATGTGATGAATAAAAGCATTTGAAGAGACTACAGCTGGCTACAATAAATAATGAAAAGAAAAGAGAGAGCAGGAATTGCATGATCAGAATCTAGGGAGCCCAGGATTTCTGAAGCTCTGTTGTGCCCACACCTCAAAGATGTACGGAGCCAGGTCCTAGCGTAACAGGATGGAGAGAGGGATGTGACTATAGGGAGAGGGCAGAACAGCTGTGGACTCTGTCCGGCCAGGGAAGAAACCACAACACATGAGAGATCTTCCCAACGGCAGACCGGGTAACTGCTCCAACCATTATACCTCAGCAATCAGACTCCACCATCCAGCTGGACAACAGTTAAAGTGCTGCAAGTTCTGGAGGGCAGGACCTACATCTGTGATGCTTGGTGCATACTACTGCAGTACCAAGGGCAGTATGTGTCCCACTCACTTTGCTGAACGACTTCATGGTTTTCTCTTCTGTCAATGACTTCGTCATCCACTGCTGGGCCCCACTGAGCTGGTCATCACCTTTGATCTCCACAAAGTTGATTTCCTCCCTCCCTCGGTTTCTCTTGCCCTGCAGCCGCTTAAACTGGAAAAGAAAAAAAAAAATGCACCAGTCAGGAATCTGGGTGAGGGGATAAGGAGATGTTGCTAAGGATCCAAAGTTATAGGGAATGATTTCCTGACTCACCAATCCCATTGCACCCTCTATTCCCCTCTGTGCAATATGTCCTTTCACCCTGCCATCTACCAAGCCCCCTTCATGCCAGGTGAAAGGCTGCTTCTACTCAGATCTCCTGGACCCAGGGAAAGGGAAGCCAAGAGGTATCCCCAAACTTCATGAGTACAGAAAACCAGTGGTATGGGCCAAACAACTAAAAATAGAAAAAATTAGCCGGGCATGGTGGCGCGTGCCTGTAGTCCCAGCTACCTGGGAGGCTGAGGCAGGAGGATCGCTTGAACCCAGGAGTTTGAGGTTGCTGTGAGCTAGGCTGACGCCACAGCACTCTAGTCCAGGCAAGAGAGTTTGACTGTGTCTCCAAAAAAAAAAAAGAAAACCAGTGGTATGAATTTATATTCAAATTACATATAAATCTTATCTGCCTAAAAGGATGGCATACAATTTTCAAATTATTAATAAGAATCAGGGTAAAAAGAAATCCAGGATTTCTCCTCTAAAAATCAGTTCTTTCTTTATCTCTGAATCAGCAGACCCCATATCAGAGTGGATGTTAGAGCAAGACAATGTGGAGCTGGGTAGAGAGGGAGGCTCACACACACAAAAAAAAGCCCAGCAAACTTTCTAGGAGACTGCTACTCTTCCCTCCTAAAACAAAAACAAAACAAAACAAAAAATACCAGAGATCACACCACAAGTCATCCAGAGATGTACCTGGAAGGGAGTGTGGGTGAAGGGGAATAGAATTTAAAACACTCAGAAACTTCAGTGAGACCCAGATCCTGGTCTGAACATTAGTGAGGCCTCTTAGGCTCACTCTCCCTGCAAGAAACTATTATAACTTTTGCCACTGAGTTCTCAATTTGTCTCCTGGGCTTAAGAACAAAAGGGCTTAACTATTGAACTTGCCAAAAAGGATATACGGAGGGGACTGGATGAACACAATATCAATCACAGGCAGAAGTATGCAAAGGGATGGATACTCTTCTGGGAAAAGGTGAGTAGGGAAGAATTACTTTTTATAAGAACTTCTATGGAAAGGTAGCACCTCCTATTTCTCCAACTCCCTCCTAATAGGCTGTGGCTCCCCTACAGATTGAATAGTACTTAATATCCTGAATGTGGGCCTGATACCCACAGGACACTTCCCTTGTGCTGAGGCTCAGGAGAAGCTCCACAATAGGGGGATACAGTTATGTGAAACACAGGGGTTATTTAACACAGCTGCTGGGTGCCTGCCCAAATCCATTCTCCCCTTTAGTGTGAATGAATCAAAATTTTAGCTAGGCATATTACTACACAGCTAAAAGACTACCTTTCCTAGACCTCCTTGCAAATAGATATGGCCATGTAAGCAGATTGTAGTCAGTGAGATAAAAGTGGACACGCTCTTAAGAACTTCTAGGAAGTCTCCTGAAAGGGGGGAAAGGGGTCATGTGCCTCCTCTTTCTTTCTCCACCCTGCAGTATCTCCAATGCAGATGTGACGGCTGTAGCTTTAGCTGCTATCATGGACCACAAGAATAAACGCCACAGTCTAGAAATGGCAAAGCAATGATCGGAAGGGGACTGGGTCTCAGATAACTTTGTGAAGCTGCCACACCATGCCTGGCCTATCGACCTCTATCCTGTTTTAATGAGGAAAAAATTAACTTCCCTTACATAAGCCATTATTATTTAGAGTTTCTCAGTTACATGTTGCCAAACTAATCCTAACTGATACTGATTTTTGGTTTTCGTTTTTCATTTAATTTTCTTTAGTTTCAGATTTGAAACCTAGTGTCCAAGGGTCAAAGACAGTCACTTGTGCTTTGTTAACTTACTGCTTCATCATCAATGAAGGAGGCATCTGGGGCAATTTCCTGGGGGGAGACCAAGGCCGGATCCTGTGCAGGATAGTAGCCACCACTGTAATAATCCTGCAAAGAGGTAAAAGAAAAAAAAGAAAAAAAAACCACACCAATTGAGGGCACAGTGGAGAAGGGAGACCAAGGTCTGCCCAGAAACAGAGAAAACTCTCAGCAAAGAGGTAGTAGTGAGAAGCCCAGACTACAGCCCTCTCAAATGGACTGGTTAAATGCATAGACCCTAAGGACCTACCCTATAACTCAAGAACAGTTCCTGCAGCTTTTCTGATCTACACCATCCAGACAGATGGATATGTTTTAGGGAAGGGTGACAAGGAATAAACAAAGCCTCTCCTACTTCAGTCTATACCCTGTTCCCTTAGTTGCTTCCCCAGAGCAATTCCCATCCCTTACACCTCTAACTGCATCTTCAGCCCTGCTCTTCCTGCTCTTAAGACCCCACTAAGCTACAATATGAGCAGGGACAAGAAGGTATGAGCCATGCCATTCCTACTCCTCATCCTATTTGGACACAAGGAGACTGTCTATAAGGGGTTGGGAGGTTGTAGATCAGTGACATAAAATAAACCACTGTTAGGTTTATTATAAAATTTACAGTGCTGGTAATAAACCAGGTTTGTGTTACCAGATTTTAGTTCAGAAATCTGACAATTCCCCTTAAAGGTGAGGTGCCCAGATATTATTGCGGACCCTAGTGGAAGTGGGTAAAGGCCAGGGCAAGGTCCCTACTGTGGCCACGTCAGGCAGCCATAGGGCCAAGAAACTGTTTCCCTCTTGCCTACACTTTGTCCTAATTCTTCCACTTTTGCCCAAAACTCCAAGAAATGCCCCTCTAAGAACATTCATTTTATAATGAGCTAAATGGAAAACAGGTTTAATATTCACCACATGAAAATAATATGTAAAAATCCAGGGCAATCAGAGTATGGATTTTCTATAATGGTATTCACAATAAGATACATTTAAATTTCAGGGTCCCCTCATGTATTTAAAGTGCTTTAATCTGCATAGACTGCCTCAATGGTGTTTATAACTGCATATAGAATTCCAATTTTTTATTCATTTGCTGGATGTAAACCAGTGGATTCATGGATTTAAGTAGCATAACTTTTTTTGCTAAAGAGGTCAAAACACTTATTATCTTCCACCTTCCTTCTAAAAACAACCTTGAGGGGAGATATATATCTCTGATCAGCCTACAGGATACAACAAAGTTTAACAACAGCAAAGACTTAAGAAACAAAATTATTTTCAAAATCTTCGGTCAGAACAGGGTCCCCTCCAAGTCGTCCCTCCCTATCCAAGCCCAGACTCAAAATAAGATTAACACTGACCATTCAGAATCACAGTGGCTGAAGGAGACTTAAGTCTTCCAATTATCCCAGGCTGGCAGGAAAACTCTGCAGCTGCCCAGTCATGGGGCCAGCCAGCTGCCTCTATTCAACTCTACCTCTGGTGCCGAGTCCAACTCCTAGGAGCCCTCTCCGTCTAGGGAAGCTCTGACTGCTGAGAAATCCTTTTTTTTATTCTTTTACAAGATTTCATCATGAGTAAATTCTTTCTTAAACCTACTTAAAAACTGGCATCTTACACTTTCACTCTCTAGGGCCACAATGAACAAACCTAAATATCTCTTCCAAATAACATTTGAATGAAATGTCAATAAAAAGTTATTATAACCATTTATTTACTACATTTAGCATGTAGCATTTACTACATTCCAGACACCACCATGCTAAGCTAATATAATTCTCCTAGCAACATATCTCATTTTATAGCTGAGGAATCTGAGACTTAGAGAGGCAGTTAAGTTATCTGCCCAAACTCACACAGCTTGGGATTCAAATCCCAAACTGCCCTCAGGACCCACTTTCTATCACTGCCCAAACTATGGTCTTCTAAGAACTGGCCCTTTCAACCTCTTCTAACTCAGTCGAGGCCTTTCACCATTCTCCTTATTCCCCCCTTTACATTCAACTCTCTAATTCCCTCCTTTCCTCCGCAGCCCCACCCCTCCCTTCTAGTTTTCTCACTACTCCCTGCATCCAGAAACTCTTCTTAGACTAACTGCTCTCCAGAAACCTATGCCGTAGTTCCTTTATTCTCATCTATATTTCAGGAGGCTCTCTTATATCTCTAAGATTAGAGACCACTCCTCTTTCACCTTCTCCCTGTATCTCTCCAGCTCCCACAATAAGATTTTGTTTGCAACAAAGGGAAAGTACTCCAGGATATCAGTCTAGGCAAAGATTGTATGGCTAAGACCTCAAAAACACAGGCAACAAAAACAAAAATAGACAAATGGGGTGATATTAAACTAAAAAGCTTCTGCACAGCAAAGAAAACAATCAACAGAGTGAAGAGACAACCTATAGAATGGGAAAAAATATTTGCAAACTATTCATCCAACAAGGGACTAATATCCAGAATATGCAAGGAACTCAAATACTCAATAGCAAAAAACTAAATAATCCCATTAAAAAGTGGGCAAAGGATCTGAATAGACATTTATCAAAAGAAGACATACAAATGGCCAACAAGCATATGAAAAAATGCTCAACATCATTAATCATCAGAGAAATGCAAATCAAAACCACAATGAGATATCATCTTACCCCAGTTAGAATGACTATTATAAAAAAGACAAAAATAACAAATGCTGGCCAGGATGTGGAGAAAAGGGAACTGTTATACACTGTTGGTGGGAATTTAAATTAGTATAGCCATTATGGAAAACAGTATGGAGGTTTCTCAAAAATCTAAAAATAGAACTACCATATGACCCAGCAATTCCACTACTGGGTATTTATCCACAAGAAAGGAAATCAATTTATCAAAGGGATACCTGCACCCCTATTTTTACGGCAGCATTATTTACAACAGCCAAAATATGGAATCAACCCAAGTGCCCATCAGATGAATGGATAAAGGAAATGTGGTGTGTGTGTGTGTGTGTGTGTGTGTGTGTGTGTGTGTGTGTGTGTGTGCATATAATGGAATACTATTCAGCCATTAAAAAAAATCAAATCCTATCATTTGTAGCAACATCGATTCAACTGTAGGTCATTCTGTTAAGTGAAATAAGCCAGTCACAGAAAGACAAAAATCACATGTTCTCACTCATAGGTAGGAGTTATGAAAGTTGATCTCATGGAGGTAGAGAGTATAATGAGAGTTACAAGGGGCTGGGAAGGGTGTGTGGGGGTAGAGGAGGTTAAAGAGAGGTTGGTTAATGGGTACGAACAGGCAAATAAAAGGACTAAGTTCTAGTGTTCAACAGCATAGCACGGTGACTATAGTTAGCACCACATTGTATATTTCAAAATAGCTAGAAGAGAAGATTTGAAATGTTCCTAACACAAAGAAACATTCTATGCATATATCAAAATATCACACGTACCTCATAAATATGTACAAATATTATGTATCGATAAATAAATAAAAAGATTTAGTTTTCAGAATAAAGGTGTCAATTATGTCATTCATCCTGTCAGACTTCAAGACTCGGGCAAGTTAGATCAATATGGTTCAGAATAAAGGTAGTATGTTTTGAGGCCTAATAGGTATAAGAAAATAAAGACACTAGAAGGTTGATTCAGCCAAGTGACACTACAGAAGCCTTATTACTGGCACAGAGCTCTCCCTCACCACCATTCTCCAACATTCCCTGGCCTGGTCTTCATGCCTCCTACTCACCTGATAATAAGCACCAGCATTGGCATCGCCATATGTGGAAAACTGATTGTAGCTGTAGTCGTCCCCAGGCTTAGGCATCCAAGGGGCCCCACTTGAGCCTGCTGCCATCTTGAATTCAAGGGGGGCATTGGCTGCATCGTCCTGGAAAGCCAGCTCTGGTTCCGTGCCTGGAGGCAGCTCTTCAGGGACAGTGGGGATGGGGTAAGGGTATGACTCAACGCCAGGTGGCTCAGCCTTTTCAGGGAGGGAAAAAAAGTTCTCAGGGGCAACTTCCTCATCACTGTCATCCTCCTCCTGTGTGATTTGCTTTGTCACCTGCAGAGCAGCACTCTTGGCAGCAGCCTTGATGGCAGAGGGCGACGGAGTTGTGGTTGTGGTGCCCACAACAGGGGCAAGAGAAGAAGTCTTGGTCTTAGAAGCCAGTCTGGAGGACTTAGTATCAGAGGAGCCATCCGAGGGTTTGCGGGAAAACGCATGGGGCAGGAGCAACCTGTTAGTCTCTTTCACAGTCAGGTTTTTAGGTTGGGGAAGCAAGGCTGACAGACCAGTCCCCTCACCGGATCCCTGGTGAGCCCGGGTTTAGGATAGGAGGGAAGAAAGAGGATAAGTGAGATTTTATGTTATGTACTAGCAACACCAAAAACGAGAATTACAGATACATGCTCTAGCCCAAAATATTACCAGTCCTTGTTTCCTTCTTACCTCCATCTACGCAGGACATCCAATCTGGGCTTAATTCCTCCTACCTCAGGCCCCTCTGCTGGCTGCTTCTCCCAAGGTAAGATGTCATTCTTCTTCTCCCTGACTCCATCCCAACTCAGCTCCAAGGCCCTCTCTGCCAGAGAGCCTTCCTCAATTCTGTGTCTTCAGCAAATACGATACTTTTAATCTCACATCATCCTTCCTCCCAAAAAGCCCAGGTATCTCTCCAGCTCATCACTCAACCTCTCTCCATGTCCAGAAGGGACCTCTTAACATGGGAACCCTCTCCTTCCTTTAGATTGCTACCCAAAGTCAAGAAAAAACGAGTCTCTGTCCAAAAGACACATTCATGCATATTGCCAAAAGTCTCCTCCCTTGGCTGAGGCAGAATGCTGACCCCAGCCAGACCCCTCAGAAGCTGCCAATGATGCCTAGGAAAGAAAAGAGGCCAAGCATGTTCAAAAAGGAGGCAGTGAGTGCAGAGACTAAGAGGGGCCCAAGACAGCTTTTTCCAACTCTTTAAATCACTCTCCTTGTTACCACTCCCAAAGCAAAGGAGGTAGGATTTCCTTTTTCTTTTCCCAGATGCAAAACTGAAGTCTGAGCTTGCGTTGAGCAGCCCCCTTTAAACTTGAGTGCTGGCCAGGCACGGTGGCTCATGCCTGTAATCCTAGCACTCTGGGAGGCCAAGCTGGGAGGATCACTTGAGGTCACCAGTTCGAGACCAGCCTGAGCAAGAGCAAGACCCCATCTCCACTAAAAATAGAAAAAACTAACCAGGCAACTAAAAATAGAAACAAACAAACAAACAAAAATAGCCGGGTGTGGTGGCACACACCTGTAGTCCCAGCTACTTGGCGGGCTGAGGCAGGAGGATTGCTTGAGCACAAGAGTTTGAGGTTGCAGTGAGCTATGACGATGCCACTGCACTCTGCCCCAAGAAATGGAGTGAAACCCTGTCTCAAAGAAAAAAAATAATCTGACAAAAGTCCCCTCCCCTTCCCACATAAAGCCCCACAGATGTAGTATCTTAGCTTATTAATGCCAGAGTCAAGCATTGAACTTATCAATTTGTAAGCTAATTGGCCCAGCCCATCCATAGTTCCCAATACTCATAAGAATCTCTGCGATTCTGCTTTCTGTATGCTCAAGGGCCAGCTTGGCTAAGGACTAAGGGAGGTGCCAATTGGAAAAAGGAGATGAAATAAGGTCACTGTGTCACTGTCCTAGAGTCCCAGCATACTCTAGCCCTCTCAGCCAAAAAATGCCCAGAATGAATAAAAATAAGACTTCTGAGTCAAGCTGGCCAGGCAGAATTGTTCATCTGGAGAGTGGGCTCCTCTCCGCTGTCTGTGTTCACAGATTTGGGTGAGTTCAGCCTGGCGGCTCCCAGAGGCTCAGGCTCATAGGAACCAGACTGAGGAGCTGGGTTGAGCATACCCTCAGGCTCCCTCTGAAGTGTCTGACTTCTCAGATGACACCTGGGATCATGGCTACATCCCTTTGCAGTGCTGGGTCCCCACTCTGCCTTAACAGCTCAGAATTCCTCAATCTACTCAACTACTGCTGCCACCTGGAAGACTGCTCTTTACTTGTGGGATACCTTCTGAGCCAGTCTACCTCCTCCAGGAAGCCATCCTGGTAACAGCACTGGCCTTGCTCTGTCTCAGCATGCCAGCTTCTTCTATGACTCCTTCCTCCTCGCCACTCCCTATAAATACAGACACACCACTACCCTGACAAGTTATCTTTCTAACTTCCACGTGACCAAGTCCTTCTAAGACCTATCAGAAGTGCAAGTGACACTTTAACACAGTCAGGGGAAGGGGCACCACCAGCATCATACACCTGAATCATGCGACTACTTATAAAGGCAGGACCGCTTTTGCTTTTCCCTGAGACGTATCATCAACGTGAGGACAGAAAGTATATAAATCACCAAGCGTGGAAAGAACAGAAAGAAACTCCTGGGGGCCAGAATAATGGTACTAAGACAAGAGCAAACAGAAGCGAACAGCAGGGAGATCATCTACTAGCACCGTCTTGTTGAGGACTTATGGTTTACAGAGAAGGAGCCAAGTGCAGCCATTAAGAACTCGGACTCAACAGTCAGACTGTCTGAATCTGAATCCCAGCTCTGCCCACACTAGTTCTCTGACCTTGGGCAACTTCCTCAGTTTCCTCATATGTAAAATAAGGATGATAATAATACTATGACTTAGGCACTATCATGAGGATGAAATCAGTTAACTGCTGGTAAAGCACTTAGAATAGTGCCTGATACACGGTAAGTGCTATTTAAGTGTTTATTTTCCAGGTTAAAAATGAGACAGGGAAAAGATGGACAATTTTAAAATATAGATGGTCCCTAACATCATTTTAACCAATCCATTTATTCTACCCTCCCTAAATAATCCTTTTACACAAAATGTAATGAACTGAATTGAGTTATGATTCATCTCCCTGCCTGTCCTCTAGGAAAGGTAACACCATCATGCTAAAGCCAGGAACAGCGAGGAGAGGGTAGAGATGCACAAGGTCTGAAGTTCTAAAGGAAAACAAAACCAAAGCTAAATAGTTCTCTAATACTTGTGTTTGTTCTAAACCTGATTTGAAAACTGCTAGGCACTGTAAGTCCTGTCTTTCAGGAAACAACACAGGAAGAGAAGAAATGGCTTATATTATGTCACAAAGCTTACCTGAAGGACAGTTTTCTTCTTTGTGGGTTCATCTTCCTCAGAATCTGACTAAGAGAAAAAGAAATGGAGTAAGGCCTCACTGTTTTGGAACAGTGAAGGAAACACATTAAATGGAAGAAACACATCTGGGACAGTAGAGGAAAGCACACATAAAGGGTTGGAAAACAGAGGCCATCTTGTCTGTGCCCCACCTCTGTACAGCGGTGCACCCACCCTAGGCCCAGTCAAACAGCAGAGCTTCCTTCTTGATTTCAAACAGCTTCAGAGAACTGGGTATGCCTTGACCTTCCTTGGTCACTCATTGCCCTACCCCCTCCAGGCCTGTTGCATACCTTTCATGGAATCAATTTACTTTCTTAATAAATTAACACTATTTAACAATTAACACGATTTCTTCCTATTTGGTCCTTGACGGAAAGAAAAAGCTATACTCGTTCTTCTTCCTATAAATCTGTCCAACAGAAGATGAATGGGATTTGGCCCACAATCTCACCCAATCTGGGCTTCACTTTTAAAACCACTTATATAGACTACATAACCACAGGGCTGGAGAACTCCAGTGGGACTAAGTGATGTGTTAACTACTCTTCTATGAGGCATTAAAGGTCAAAGCCATTGGAGAAATCTATTCTATCTCCAAGTATGATCTATAGTCTGCCAGACAGAGTTGTTCGTGCTCAGGAAGAAGGCAGGCAAATGATGACTGTGAGGATTTGGGGCAAGACTGGATGGAGGTCACCTGGGTTATCCTTCTGATTCCTCAGGATTGTTTCTAAGACAAGCTCTCACAGTAAAAAATATCCAAATTTTTAGCTCAATACCTTCAAGTCTAGGAAAGATCCAAGGCATACAAATGGCAAGCTTTAACATTTTATTTTTAAAAATTACTCCCCAAACCAAGAACCTTAAAGCTTTCCACTTATGCCCAGGGCCTTGATTTGGACATCTGTAAAAAAGGTGATTACGCAGTAATCTGAGATTCCGTTCATCTCCAACATTCCATAAAAACTCAAATCCTCTGCCTGCCTTTCTCAACTGACTGTTATATCTCACAAGTTCCTTTTTGAATTTGTCTGTTACAAAAATCTTTCGATCATAATTACCTACTATATTCAAGACACTGTGCTAAGTTCTGTAGACAGAGTGTCCCAATTGGCATCCCAGGCAGGGTTTGGGGCAGCTAGAGTCCTGGACCACTAGTCTCTATGGGTGCAACCTAGACCATTAACCCCAATATGCTTCAAAGATTCTGTGTGCACCATGAAATGAAAAAAGAACGTGTTCTCAAAGAACTTACAACCCAGTAAGAAGAATGAGAAGTACCTAAATAATTGTAATAAAAGGCAATAAAAGATAAGAGCATTGACTGTGGTTCAAACATCCCCTCAATTAGTTCAGCCTTTATGGAAAACTATATGGAGATTCCTTTAAAAACTAAAAATAGAATTACCGTATGATCCAGCAATGCTACTTCTAGGTATTTACCCAAAAGAGTTGAAATCAGTTTGCCAAAGAGATCTCTGCACTCCCACGTTCACTACAGCACTATTCATGATAACCGAATTATTAAATCAACCTAAGTGTCCATCAGTGGATAAATGGATAAAGAAAATGTGGAGTATATATATACACAGTGAATACTATTCAGCCTTCAAAACTAAAGTTCTTCAGGTACTACAGGATAATAGAAAAGATAAAAATTGAAATAAAAAGAAGGAAATTCTGTCATTTGCAGCAACATGGATGGAACTGGAGAACTTATGGTAAGTGAAATAAGCCAGACACAGAGAGACAAATGCCACATGTTCTCATCACTTATATGTGGAATCTAAAACAATCAAATTCACAGAAGCAAAGAGTAGAATGGTGATAACAGAGGCTAGGGAAAGGTGGGGGAAATGGGGAGATAATGGTCAAAGGGTATAAAATCTCAGGAGGAATAAATTTGTCGGGTTTTTTTTGAGATCTATTGCACAACATGGTGTATACAGTTAATAATAGTATATGGTACATTTCAAAATTGCTAAGAGAGGCCTGATGCGGGTAATCCTAGCACTCTGGGGGGCGAGGAGGGAGGATCACTTGAGGCCAGAAATTTGAAACCAGCCTGAGCAAGGGCAGCCCCCGTCTCTACAAAAAACAGAAAAATTAGCCAGGAGTGGTGGCTCACACCTGTAGTCCCAGCTACTTGGAAGCATGAGGCAGGAGAATCGCTTGAGCCCAAGAGTCTGAGGGTGCAACACGCTATGACAATGCCAGTGCACTGTAGCCTGGGCGACAGAGCAAAACCCTGCCTCCAAAAAAAAAAAAAAAAAAAGCTAAGAGTAAATTTCACATGTTCTCACCACAAAAAACAATAAGCATTTGAGTTAACAGATATGTTAATTGGCTTGATTTAATTATTCTACACTGTATTCATAAATCGTAACATCACTTTGTACCCCATAAATACATATAATTATAAATTGTCAATTTAAGAGGCGGTAAAGTGGGGGAAGAAAAAATTTTTAAAAAGTAGTCAATTTAAGCCGGGTGCAGGGGCTCATGTCTATTCAAAAGGCTGAGGTAGGAGGATCGCTTGAACCTGGGCGTTCAAGACCAACCCCAGCAACACAATGAAACCCTGGCTCAAAAAAAAACTAACAATTTAAAATAAAAATTAAAAAAAAAAATCTCCTTAAAGAATCTGCTGCTCTTGCATTTGTGCTTTCTTTCATGTAAGTCCTTCCCCTTCTTATTCCCACCCCCTGTACCTGTATCACTGTCACCTCTCTATCAAACTGCACTCTGAGAAATCTCTCTGATGCATGGCACCTTGCTCTTTATCACTCGGTGTCCCTGCATCACTCTTCTATTTAAGGTGGCATCGTATTAACCCTGGTCCATTTGTGCTTGCTCTGCAAACATTACATTTTTCATGTGTGTATTCTCACCTTTACTCTGACAGTGACAGCAAAGGCCATCTTATAGTTGAATATTGCCTCCCAGTACTCAGTACACAATGATTTTAATTACTAACTGCTGTCAAAAAAAACCCATAAGGGAAATCTGTCTTGTTACCTGAATGCGGGGGATAAAGGAAAAGAGTGGCAAAGAAAGGGACAAACATCTACTGAGTACCTCCTACGTGTCAGGCAATTTACTCATAATTTTTCATTTAATCCTTACAATAACACTTCAAGGTAAGCATTATTATCTCAATTTTAAGGGTAAGGAAAATGAGGCTCAGAGAGGTTAAATAATGGCCAGGACATGTTGGAACCAGGACCTGAACCAGTTCTAGCTTTCATGCTTTTGTAGGAACACCACACTAAGCTATGTTTGTCCAGGCCTGAGACCCACACTGACTAGATCCCACATGATACGGTCGAGAGTGAGGCACAAAATCAGAAACATGGGTTTAAGTCTCACCTCTGCCACTTAGTGGCTGGGGAATTCAGCTATTTAACCTCCCCAAGCTTCCCTTTCCCCAAGAGTAGCTGGAAATAATACTTATCCACGTCACAACTGCAAGAGACCCAATGAAAATGGGTCCCCTGTCAGTGAAAATGATACAAAAAAAAATTCTAAACACAGTTCAAGGATTATTCTTCTTTCTGGTTTGCCAAGATGTAAAACTCAACCAAGAAAAAGACTTACACACCCAACCCCTAGGCATTTTCTACCTCTTATCTCTGTTCCAAACTCTCATTGCCTCTTTCAAGCTCCTGACCATCTCCCTTGTCTTTTAACCATGGAGATTCAACTCCTTTCTGGCAGACCACACAGAACCACCTCACTATCGGGTACAAGGTTTTCCTGGAGTCCTCAGGCACATTTAAGCTTTAACATCTTAGGCAATGGGTCCAATGGCAACAATCTGAAAATAACCAAATTTTATCCAAGTTTAAGATGATTCTATTTGTAAAACTGTATAAGCATATTCTTATTTTTCAGATCCTATGACAAACAAAAAGTGGCTAATATGAGAGTGGTAAGCAAACTGTCCTACAGCTGATAAAACTGAAGGACAGATCAGCTGTGGGAAGAAAATTCAATTTCTCTTTAAATGTCACAGATTGTTTTCATTATACTGACAACCAGACTTTATGGTTTAAAAACACACACACAAAAAAAGCCTGTACGAATACTTTAGAACACCTTATTATTTCTGGATTTAAAGGATTGCTATGGCTATTCACACTCATCCTTCTCTTTGAACATCCTATCCTAAACTTCTACTGAATCCCATTATAAGTGATCTCATGGCATGTCCTAAATGAAAGACTTCCTGGAATAGAAC
>NW_012151840.1:1387492-1389989 GCF_000956105.1 Propithecus coquereli
GCTAACAGACGTGGTATATCCTCCAATCATCCTGGGGGGAATACAGCTGTCTTAGAGCATGTGAAAGTAAATCAAGTTAGCTTCTATCAAGAACCGGGCTAGAGGCAATCGGCTTAGCCCAAGCACACAGGATTCAATTTAGACACTAAGAAGAACTTCCTTGATGGTGAGAGGTACAGAACATTTTATTTTTTATCATGGTAAAATACATACACAATTTACCATTTTAACTGTTTTTAAGTATACAATTGAGTGACATTAAGTACATTCACAATGTTGTGAAACCATCGCCACTATTTCCAAACTTTTCCATCATTCCAAACAGAAACTCTGTACCCATTAAACAATATCTCTTCATCCCCACTCCCCCGGCCCCTGGTACCCTCTATTCTACATTATCTCTATTAATTTGAGTATTCTAGGTACCTCATAAGTGGAGTCACACAGTATTTGTCCTTTTGTGACTGGCTTATTGTACTTAGCATAGTGTCTTCAAGGTCCATCCATGTTGTAGCACGTATCGGAATTTCATTCCTTAAGGCTGATGTGTGCACAGATCATATTTTGTTTACCATTCATGTGCTGATGGACACTTGAGTTGTTGCCACCTTTGGCCACTGAGTACTGCTAATGTGAACACTGGTGTACATGTGTCTGAGTCTCTGCTTTCAATTCTTTTCACCTAGGAGTGCAATTGATGGATCATATAGTAATTCTGTTTGTTTAACTTTTTGAGGAACTGCCAAACTGTCTTCCTCAGGAATAGATTAAATGGAGGTTCAACTCCTAGAGTTGAACTCCTAGGGTCAACTCCTAGAGAGTACTAAAGATCAGCACATGGTGATCTGAGTGGGTCTGAGCCATTAGACCAAGAGAAGGGTGATGCTAGAAACTCTGGAGCACCCAGGGCTGAGAGAAAGTGTGCTGGGACACAACAGGTGCACATGGGTTTTAGAGGCACAAACTGGTTGTGTCGCTTAAGAAAGTATTGTATTTCTTGGCCTCACAAGAACCTGGGCCTCAATGGCCACCACTGTCCTCTCTGCTCCAGCTGCCAAGAGTGACAAGACACACATACCCCAAGACTGCTGAGCAAGTACGGAAACAGACATTTTCCATTAAGCCAGGTCCAGTGGGATCTGCTAATCTATCAGAGCCTCATTCCCCATGGCAGCTTCCCTCTTATCTTCCCAGGCTCTGGTTCTGAGAGACTCCCTCTCCAAAAAGCAATCACTAGCGGCCAGGGCCAGGAGCCAAGGAAGAAATAAGGGCCCAAGAACAGACAACCCCGCCCTGGGCTCCAAACTCTAATCAATCACTGCTACTGTTATCCTGATTAGCCAAATTCATCAACTTTTTTTACTCTGTGGTCTCTAGTATCTTCTGCTAGGATATCGTTTTCTCTCCCATTTCTGCATTTCTCATTTGTATTGCGTTCTGGTTATCTGGATGCCCAGGGCTCTTCCGTCTATCTTTTCAGTAGGCACTATGATAGAACAAAACCTAGGTTCAAATATGATCTCTGCTACTCCCAAACTATGATGTTTCAGGGAAATCACCTCTGTTCTCTAAACTCCTATTTCCTTCTCTGTAAATTAGGGATAAGTGCCCAGCATAGTGTCAGACATTAAGCAACTGCCCTACAAATATTAGCACACTCCCCCTTCCCTTTAGCTAGGGCTAAAACTTAGCTAAATACACAGCAGGTAACTCTTAATTATTTGGTTACTAGAAATGACAGAAACTGGTGAAATCTCAGTCTCAGAATTACAAATTTTCCAATATCTGGACAATCTGAAAGTAGTGGTAATACTAATCCAAGTAACCCTAAAATTTCTAGGTGTTTTGGTATACACATTATATGACAGAAAATTCTTACAGCAGACATTCTTCTAAGTTTGGTTTTTCATATTCTAATTTCAGAAGTCTGCATTCCCTTAGCCTAACAAATCAACCAATGTAGCTTGGGTCACAGCAAGAAGGATAAGAAGGGAAAAAGGAAGGGATGACTATCCATTCTATGGATCATTCCTAATTCCTCACATAAATCACAAACTGACTAAATTTAATTTTGGAATGCACCTGGAGGATCTGCTATTATCCTGACTGTAGATGACTGGATGATCTGACTCAAATCAAACCAATCAAATGTTGTCTACTGGAAAGCCAACATTGGGACTACGATTGGAGTTCGATCTGAGCTCATCTCTAAAAAGGAGGAAATAAAAACCAAGAAGGTATGGGTGGCCATCTTTCCCTACAACCAAATGTGCAAAAGAGCAGCTGTTTAAGTGTCCAACCAATCTCCAGTTCCTAATGCCAGGCCCTTTCTGAGGTACTGCAGTATATTTATGAGGCATTACCACTTAAGCTAGCTTAAGTTGGTGTCTGACACTTGCAACCCACGGAATCTAACTAATCCCCAATCTGCTCTGTGCACCACTACCCTCCCAGGTGCCTGAGGCAAAAGGCACAAGGTCAACCTTTTTTTTTTTTT
>NW_012151840.1:1391144-1396929 GCF_000956105.1 Propithecus coquereli
GATCGCTTGAGCCCAGGAGTGTGAGGTTGCTGTGAGCTAGGCTGACACCACGGCACTCACTCTAGCCCGGGCAACAAAGTGAGACTCTGTCTCAAAAAAAAAAAAAAAGAACTAATCCATTCCTTCAAACATGTACTAAGTGCAAGATGTGGAGCTTAGAACCAGCAAGGCTTAGAACAAGAGGGCCACAGACCTTAAAGATGAAGGTCACCCTCACCTGACCATCTTGAACATTCTCAGGCTACGTTTCTCTAGGAATTATGTGTTCAGAGAATAAAAATATCAACTGGAACAGAAAAATGGGAAACCAAACCAGTTAAGGGCTAGAATTTTACTTTATTAGCCACGTTAGTGTTCACCTCAGAAATTTAGCGAATTATACTTACTAAAAAGGGATAGAGTTAGCAACCTTCAGAGTTTTCTGTCAGAGTCAGTCACCCTAAATGTAAGATTACCAGCCTCTACCAGCAACGTTTTCTAATGCTATCTCCGCAGAGCTAGAAATGAGGCTTTCTACTGTCTCGGTCAGGGACCTTTCCTTGTCCCAAGTTAAATCAAGGCCAAAAGTTTCCGTGGAGCAATAAAAGGCTTTATTCTCGAACCTGAACTTAGAAGTGACAGACTCAGGTGTGAAAGAAGGGGAAAATGATAAGGAAGAAAATTTGGAACAAATTCTTGGATAGGGACAGAAATTCTGGAACCTCTTTCCATAAAGAATCCATATTCATTTTACTCAATCCATAGTTCATCACTCTGAAAATATTTATGGAGTACTCAGTATGTACCAGGCACTGTTTTAGCCACTAGGGATATAGGAGGGGGTGGGGAACTACCAAAACCCTGCTTTCATGGAGTCTGTATACTAGTGGAAGGAGAGAGGCAAATAAAATATATAGTATGTTAGTTAGTGCTTTGGAGAAAAATAAAACCAAGAAGGGGAATGGGGAGTAGTAAGCAATTGGAGGTTGCAATTTAAATAGGTAAGCTAGGGAAGCCCTCACTGAGAACAAGCTCTTTAGGCCAAGACTTGAATGAAGTGAGGGAGAGAACACTAGGATATCTGGGGGAAGAAACTTAAGGATCACCAAACGCAAAGGGCCCCAGTAAGGGCAATAAACTTCTCTAAGGTTCTCAAAGGTGAGCCCTAGGGACTGACAATTAACTTTTCAGAGGTGAGAAAGGAAAGAACGCCCAGGTAATGCTAAAAACACTCCCTGCCCCAGGCTTAATATCACCTTTATACCCAAAACCCTCACTCCAGAAGAGGCTTTGTGGTATTTTTCTGCTCCAACATATAGAAACAGCATAAGTTTGGCTGCCTCTTCTAGAAATAATACCCAAGCATCCTAATTCACCTAGGTTTGACAATACCTACATGGTGAAACTGAGGCATAGGTCTGAGGTTCAGAAAGACTTAGCTCTTAACCTTCACTCTGCCCTTTACCCGGGAAGCTCGTACATGCTAGTCACCTGTTTCTCATCTGTAAAAAGTAGTGCGCTGGCCGGGCGCAGTGGTTCACACCTGTAATCCTAACACTCTGGGAGGCCGAGGCAGGAGAATCACTTGAGGCTAGGAATTTGAGACCAGCCTGAACAAGAATGAGACCTGTCTCTACCAAAAATAGAAAAATTAGTCGGGTGTGGTGGCATGCGCCTCTAGTCCCAGCTACCTGGGTGGCTGAGGCAGGAGGATCACTTAAACCCAGGAGTTTGAGGTTGCAGTGAGCTAGGATGACACCACGGCACTCTACCCAGGGCAACAGAGTGAGACTCTATCTAAAAAAAAAAAAGTAGTATGTTATGTCGCAGAGTCCTGTAATAATTGAAGGAAAGAACCAATGCCTGGCAAATGATACGCACTCAACAAATATTCAATTTCTTCTCGAACTCCCCTCAAAAACAGAATCCAGGATTCCTATCCTTTTTCTCCCGGCCTGATGCTTTTATGTTCAGAGGCAAAGAAAAAGATTGGTCCCGGATGTTCACCAAGGGCTCTGAAGTCCTGTCTCCTGTCATTTCTTCAGCTGCCAGATTTCATCCTGTTCTCAGTATGGGAAGAGGGAAAAAAAACAGCCTGAGGTGAAGATGCAAAGAAGGAGCAGAACCAAGCAAGTGTCCCTAGGCCTGGACCTGGGCCTGGCAGTGCCAGGTAGGTGATGATATGTGGCCCTTCTGTAGGCAAGCCCAGCTTCGAGAAACCCACATGGACAAATACCCTAACTCCCCAAAGCTGACAACCTTCAGCTCGATTAATCACACTGTAAGAGGATTCCGGTGACTTTAGGGATGCATTTATAGGAAAGAGCCCCGTAATCTCCGCAAGTCCCTCCTACTGAGCTCAAACCCGATGGACAGCTTGAGGGTGCCCTCCCCGGATACTCACATCTCCCTTATGCAGCTCTGGCGCCGCGATCTTCACAGGCTCTTTCCTCTTCTTTGGCTTGGGAAGCCCCAGGGGGGGCCCGGCACCGCCAATTGGGGGGGGCAGACTGAGGCCAGGGCCTCGGGGCGAGGGCAGCCCCAATCCCAGCCCCTCCCCAACTCCCGCCGCTTCAGCTGGGCTCGCGCCCGGAGGTGGGGGGAAGCCTCCCAGGCCGAAGGGCAAGGGGGGAGGAGGCTGAAGTCTGGGGTCTCCGGTGGGTGGGGGCAGCAACAGCGGCGGGGGAAAGGCTGGGGCCAGCATCTGAGGGGGCGGAGGCAGCAAGGCCGGACCCTTGGGCGCAGGGAGAGAAGCGAACAAGCCCCCTAAAGTGGGCCCAGATGTAGGTGCCGCCGCCTTCTCTTCCTCTGGCTCGGGCTCAGCCTCATCCGGCTCACTCTCATCGCTGCTGGCGTAAGCAACCAGCGACATGGCGCCTCCCGCCTTTGGAGCGCCCTTGCGGGCAGACGAGGCCTACTTGAGACCGGGGATGCCCGGAGGCCTAGTAGGCCCCGCCACTGGGCGGGGCGGGGCACCGAAAAGTCCACCTGTTCCGTACTCTAGGGCTAACCCCGGCAGAAACCCATGGCTGCGGTTGATTTCCACCGAATAAGACTTCCCTCTTCACTTAAGCTCCTAGTCCGGGGCAACTACACACAGCTAATGGCCGCCGAGTCACTCCGCCTCCTCCTCGCCTCACCAATATAGAAACTACAACTCCCAGAGAAGACTTTGGGCACAGCCCCATTCTTCGCCGCAGGGATCTCAGCGCAAGGCACGGCGGGAGTTGGAGTTCGAGGAAGGATTAAGGGGCGCGCAGAAAGACAGGAGGGAAGCCCGCCTCTGACGCAGGGACTCCTGGGATGAGTAGTTTTTTTTGCTCGCCTGACAATTCCAAAGAGACTACAAGCCCCATCGGTCACGCAGACGGGTAGGAGAGCATTTTGGTACTTGAAGTTCCCTAGGGTAGTTCCGTGGGCGCTAAGGTTTCTGGGAGATGTGGTGCTCTTAGACACTGCAAGTGATGTCGGGAGTGAGAGGGCGTCCGGGAAGGTGGTGGATCGGAGGAAATAGCTTAAAAGGAAAGTGATCTGTAAATGAATTGAAGCTCCAGAGTCGGCTGGGACTGGGAATTAGAATAAAACACCCCACAAAGATCAAGGGCCCGAGGGACCTGTACGAAATTGGGCTGCAAGCCAGAAAGAAGCGAGGCCACAGGCCTAATACTAAGCATCTGAGAACTGAAATAAATGTGACGTAAGAGGGAAGAAGCGCTCTCTCTTGCCATGACCAGGGTGCACAGCCAGGAGTACACCTAACCCTGGAGCCTGGGGCCTGGCCTCCCTCCGCAGCGACCAGTGAGACAGAAAGATGGGCAAGGCCCTGCCAGCCAGGGCCGGGTACTTGGAGTTAATCCCTTCTCAGCTCAGTGGGGTAAAGGGGCTGGCTATGACTCAGGCCCTTCACAGTTCTAAGGAGTCACCGGAGCCCATTCCTACCTGCCTGTGCCCCTCACCTATCCATCTGCAAGTGTCCTTTGCATCCCTTTATGTCTGTAAGTGCTGTTTCTTATACCTTTGTGTGCTACCTTGTCACATCTGTCTCTAAGTGCCTTTCTTATCTATCCATGTTTATTGGTGTCCCTTTCCAACTCATTCATGTCTGCCCATGATGATGTGCTCTGCATCTGTCTTTCCTGTTCACCGGTGATTTTGTGTCCCTTTCTTTTTCTTTCTTTCTTTTCTTTTTTCTTTTTTTCTTTTTTCTTTTTTGCTTATAATCGCAGCCTGGGTGGGTCTTTGAGTAGGGCTGCACAACCTGAGAGATAGAGATGGATTGACTAATTTAACCATCCATTCATCCACGAACCCATCCCCCTGTCAACATTTATTGACTACTTACTATGTGCCAGCCACTGTTCTAGTGTCTGTCCTCTTCTTATCTGTCCATCTTTGCCCCACCTGAGACCCTGTGACTGAGTGCCCTCTACTTGTCAGCCCTGGTTGTATGTGTCCTTTACATACTAATCCACCTCCCTGCTACCAGAGAACAGAAAATTGTATTAAGCTCGGCCCGCAAAAAAAGCTGTTGAGGTTTTGGAAGGAGGCTGAAGAGGAACATGGGAAAAATAATGAAGTGGGGAACAATGATGATGACAACAATGAAGAGGGACAGTGAAAGCCCCAAGCTTGAATCCTCCATCAGACAAGTCTGACGTGGGGCCCCTCCTCCCCACCCTCCCCATGTATCTAAATCCCACCTAGCCTTCAGAGACAAACTCATATGCCTCCTTCTCCATGAAGCCTTGTTAGATCTATTTCCTCCCTGCTCTGGATGCCCAGAGCATTTTTTTTGTGCACCTGTGCTCAAACTTTAATGTGCATAAGCATCACTAGGAGAGCTTCTGAAAAATACAAATCCTAAATTCCAGCCTAAGAGATTTCTTTCAGTAGGTGTGGGGTGGGGCCCAGAAGTCTAGATCTTTAAGAAACTCCTTGGTTGATTGCAAAGCAGGCACACTGAGGGCCACATTGAGAAACTAGACCATCAAGTCTTACCTCACAGCTGGTATGCCTTGTACAATGCTGACTTCTAAAACCTGCTTTCGAATCTAGGTTCCCCAACCTACTCTCTGGTGACTTTGGGCAGTCACTTCCCTTCTCTGAGTCTCACTTTCTTCCTTTGAAAAATAAATAGAGTATTTATTCTACTTCTGTGAGAAACATCTGACGTTAACACACAGTGAAATGGTTCAGAACTAAGAGAAAGGACTGTCCTTGTTGTTCGTCAACACATCTTGCCACCCTGCAGAGAAGCCCCTAAAGGAGAAGGACCTACCTTTGTTTATTGGTTATTGTCTAAGCTGGTTCTTCTTACTGTGAAGATTCTGATTCATCTTATTAGGTATATACCCTGCCTTCAAAAGGCTGTTTTCAAATGAGAAATTGATAATAGAAACTTCAGGACAGGGAAGATAAAGAGATTTATTTCTCATTATGCACCTGTTTTTATACCTTCGGAAATTTGTAACCAGTACATGTGTTATCTTTTCAAAACTAATAATAACAATAATAAATTCTTCTAGTAAAAGATAGTGAAATGAATAGACATATCTAATATGTTTCCTTCCTAAAAAACTACTAAAACTTCAATAAAGGAAATTTTTTAAAAGGCATTAAAGATAATTTTGAAAAGACTTAAACCCACAAAGATGGGGAGTTCAGAAGAAGAGACAACACGGTAACAACATTCTGGAAGGCGGAAAGCACATGTACCAGAGGTACCTGACTTGGCATGTCAAGAGAGCTGAGAACCAAGCTGGCCTCAGGCAAGGGTGAGTATCAATCTGATCTATACTGCAGAAGC
>NW_012151840.1:1407494-1410700 GCF_000956105.1 Propithecus coquereli
TCTCTACTGAAAAAAAAGTAGAAAAATTAACCAGTGCACACCTGTAGTCCCAGCTACTCGGGAGGCTGCAGCGGGAGGATTACTTGAGCCCAGGAGTTTGAGGTTGCTGTGAGCGAGGTTGAGCTAGCCACGGCACTCTAGCCTGGGGGACAGAGTGAGACTCTTGTCTCAAAAAAAAAAAAGAAGAAGAAGAAGAAGAAGAAAATTGGGTTGTAAGCAACAGGGGTAACATGGAGATGACTTTTCAGTAAATTATCTTCTTTACCTCCTGAATTTTGTATCATAGGCATATATTATCTACACAAAAATTAAACTGAATTTTTTTTTTTTTGAGACAGGATCTTGCTCTGTCACCCAGGCTAGAGTTTAGTGGCATGATCATAGCTCACTGCAACCTCAAACTCCTGGACTCAAGCGATCCTCCTGCTTCAGCCTCCCAAGTAGCTGAGGCTACAAGCACATGCCACCACGCCTGGCTATGTTTTTTATATTTTTTGTAGAGATAGGATCTCGTGATGTTGCCCAAGTTGGTCTCAAACTCCTGGCTTCAAATGATTCTCCTACCTCAGCCTCCCAAAGTGCTGGGATTCCAGCCATGAGCCACCATTCCTGGCCTAAACTGAATTTTCTAAAGTGGCAAACTGGAACTCACGAGGATCTTAAGGTGCTTTGACCACTTTCTACTCTACTAAGTTTGAAGTTGTCCCCTCTGAGGACAAAGGGGCCACTGTCACCACAATTCTCAGAAAGAGGTGAAAAAAGAACCCAGGAATACAGCTCCCTGGGAGCCTTCATAGTCCCCTCCAAACACAAGTGCTCACATTGCTCAGCCAGGATCACTGCTGTCCTCCCTCCCCTGGCAATTTCAGGCCCCTCCACCTCCGTGCTGCTGCCAGATAAAGCTTCTAGAAGCTCACCTCTGCTCATGTTTCTCTCCTGCCCAAACCCTTTTATGGCTCCCACTGTCAACCAATTAAATCTAAATTCTGGGGAATCTGGCCCAGGCATTAGTATTTTTTTAAATTCCTCAAGTGACTCTAATGTGTAGCTCCAGTTGACAGCCATTGCCCTGGAGCAAAGGTATCCAACAGAACTTTCCTTGATGATGGGAATGTTCTATATCTGTGCTGTCCAATACAGCAGCCACCAGCTATATGAGCCTACTGAGCATTGGCAATGTTGCTAATACAACTGAGGAACCGAATATTTAATTGGATTTAATTTTAATCAATTTAAATTTAAATGTAAATAGGCACATATGTTGGACAGTAGAGTCTTAGAGGACTTTAATGATTTTCCCTTCTTTTAAACCAGAACCCTCTTTTTAAAAAATAACTTTTTTATTTTGTTATACATATAAACAGAGGAGTTATAAAACAGCATTTTAAAGAAAAATAGCTAACACTACTGTACTAACAGCTAATAGCTAACACATAGTAACTAATAGTACCTACTGTGTGCCAGGCACTGTTCCAAGCATTTTATATATATCACAGACATTAATTGATTTATCAACATCCCCCTTTACAGATGAGAAAACTGAGACACAGAAAGTTGAATAACCTGCTGCAGGTCATACAGGTGGTAAATGGTGGAACCGGGATTTGAACTCAAGTAAGCTGATTCCTCAGCCCATACTGACCACCCTCACCCTGTGGTACTGCCAGCTTTGTCAGGGCATAATGCCTGTACCTTAGAAGCTCACGTTGAAGGAATCCATGTTTTCAAACCAAATATTATTCAAAATCTAATATAATGATAAATGATAACCAATTTTACCACTTATTATGTACCATGCTCTGTTCAAAGAACCTTAAGTGCATTAATTCATTCAGTCCTCATCACAACCCCATACTGTAGACATGGAAACTGAGACTCGGAGCAGTTAAGTAGCTTTCTTAAAGTTACACAAAGTGTCAGTGCTGGACCCAGTACTCAGACCCTGTTATCTCTGACTCCACAGCCCGTACTCTTACCCACTCTGACTCCACATAAAATGCATAAAAGCAGGGCTGCTCGTTTATTTGGGGTGGCATGGGTGGGAGGGGGCAATGGAAACACAGTTTTGAAAACCACTGGGCAACACAGAAAGACCCTTTCTCTACACAACATTAAAAAAATAGCCAGGCGTGGTGGCACACCTATAGTGCCAGCTACTCGGAAGGCTGAGGAAGAAGGATCGCTTGAGCCCCAGAGTTTGAGGTTGCAGTGAGCTGTGATGACACCACTACACTCTAGCCTGGGCAACAGGGGGAGACCCTGTCTCGAAAAAAAGAAAAAGAAAAAGAAAGGAAGGAAGGAAAGACAGAAAAAAAAAACAAAAAAAAAGAAGAAAGAAAAAAGAAAGAAAGAGAAAAAAAGAAAAGAAAAACACTGGTCTAGTCTAACCATCCTTCTTTCTTCCATTTTACAGAGGGTGTAACTGGGGCCAAGAAGCCGTGATGCCAGCGGGTCACATGGTGCTGAGAGACAAACCCCTCTACTCTCTTGGGAGTTAAAGGGAAGGAAGTGGATGTTTCCCTTGAACATGAGCAGGTGAGGTTTTGTATTCTTATTTTTTTTACAGTGGAAGAAAATTTTGTTTAGAAATTCTAGTTAAGTCACTTACCCAAAGCTCTAAAGCCAGTAAGTGGGCAGCAGAGTTCAAACTCAATACCCTTGACATGCAAAACCAGGTTGTTTCCACTACACTGCACTGCCCCTTCCTCCATTACTCTAAAGTCTATCTTTTCCTGCTGCTGTCAACTCCTCCTTCCTGATATGTACAAAAATAAGTTCACCACTATCTTGCCTGACCTCATTTCTCCAGAGACTCACTTCAGAACCCTAGAGCCAGAGCTGCACCCACAAGCCTTATCTGCTTTGGGGCCCCAAGTCCCCCAGCTTCTATCCTGACCTGCTTCCCAACACAAATGTAGAAACACACACCAGCATCAACAGAATCATTTCACCAAGACCAATTTTGAATTGGTTCCAAGCTGGGCTGGCAGGTTGCGGGGGGCCTATGACTTGTGTTGTTTTAGACCCTCGCTACTCAAATTGTGGTTCTAAGCAGCGGCACAGCAGCAGTAGCATCTTAGAGATTGTTAGAAATGCACACACTCCAAACCTACTGAATTAGAATCTACCCTTTAAGAAGATTCCCAGGTGATTTGTTTGCACATTAAAGTCTGCAAAACACTAAATTAGACCTGAATCCCAGGGGA
>NW_012151840.1:1410750-1412918 GCF_000956105.1 Propithecus coquereli
CCTCCCCCCACACTAGGTACCCACTGTCCTAAAAGACCTGTTTCCGTATATACACATATATTTTTTTAAACGTATTTATAGGTACTCCTGAAAATATACTGTTTAATTTTAGCTGTTTTTAACTTTATCAAAGGGGTATCAAGCTGTAGGTAATAACTTCCTTTTTTTTACTCTATATTCCCTAGATTCATCCACACTGAACATGTCTCTTGTTTTTTTCTGTTTTAAGAATATTCCTTTGTATGAATATATAGTTTAACTCCCCATTCTCCTGTTGATGGGCATTTGAGTTCTTTCTAGGTTTTTCCTGGTAGGAATTAAGCTGTGATGTTCTTTCTTCTCCACGTCTCCTAGTGTACGCATACAGCAGCTTCTCCCGGGCATACGCTTAACAGTGGGAACAATGGGTGCTAGAGTATGCGAAAGTTAGACCTCACAACTTGCTGCCACACTGATTTCCAAAGCAACATGTAAGTGACTCTGTTAGTCCACAGCTTCTCCAACATCTGATACTAGCAGACTTCCTAATTTTTGCCCATTGAATGAGTGTACATGGTTTCTTACTGGGATCTTGATTTGATTTTGCTGATCACTAATGATAGTTCCTGTGCCTTCGTATGTTTATTGGCCGTATGTTTTTTTCCCCTGTATGATACTATTGTTCGTGTATGTTGCTCATTTTTCAATTGGGTTGTTTGTCCTTTTCTTTATTGATTTGTAAGTGCTCTGTATTGTCTTGATGTGATCTTATTTTGGTTTGCATGTATACTTGCATTTTTTAAAATACCAAAAAATAAAGGAGAAAAGGCAGGGAAAGATGAAATCTGGAGAAAAATAGAAGCTTCCAAATGGGAACACTGATGTCAGAGCAGGATCAGGGTGTGTCAGGGTGACTGACAGGACCCAGGGCTGGAGACCAGACCACTCACAGATGAGCCTCTTCATAATCCTGGCCAGCCACCTGTCTTTTTCTTCTTTAGAGCTGCTCCCATTCCCCAGTACTCGCCCAAGGCCTGGCACAGCATCTAACAATGCCCAAGGAATATATGTGGGAGTGAACGAATGAATAACCAGGTGAATCAATGAAGCCTGAGCCCATAGGCAATGTGGTGGCAGAAAGGGACTTTCAGTACCCTCACTGCCATCTGTCCTCCACAGAACCACAATAAACCTCCTACAGCAAGGCCAGACCTGCTGCCCAATATTGAGGGAGGCTCTGTCTCTCTGAGAGAGAGGGCAGACAGCCCACAAGGGCTCAATCTTATCAGTGCAGAAAAATGGACTTGGTCCCTGCTCACCGGTACACCTCCCAGGGTCCTCTCCTCCCCAGGCCTCTGTCCCCAGTGCCTCAGCAGCAACACCCTTGGTGGGGGAATGCTGAAGAGTGTGGGCAGACATGGTCAGAGCCATGGCAAATCTGTCCACCTGACTCTGGCCCCAAACGTCATTACTTTAATCCCCAGGGACCAAAGAATAAATAGACAGACTTGGGGTTTTTGGTTGTACAGAATGATGGGCTTCTCATCTAACCTATGGCACCCCCGTCTGTAGGCAGTAAAGTTACTTCCAGCATTTGTCAGCAAACTCCTGCAAACAATGTTGCTATGAATGGCCTTATAACTTTTTCATTTTGCAAAGTGGAGAAAAAAATGGTGAGAGATCCTCACTTCTGAATGAGATGAAATGTATACAGTATTATTTACTGCAACATTGTGTTATCAAAAGAAAGGAAACAACCTAAATGCCCATCAGCAGGGAACTGATTAAATAACTTATGAAACTTCCAGTCCTGGGATGCCAGTAAAATAATAAGAAGAAGAATTTATGACACAGAAATATTGTGAACTATTACCATTAAAATGAATGGGGTGGATTTCATGTACTAATAGGAAGGAGTCTCAGGGGTGGAAAAGCGTAAAGTGCAGTGTATATGGCATGTTGCAATCTGCGTAGAGGAAACAGGTATCTCCGCATTTGCTTGAAAATCATACAGAGAGAATATTACTGGAAGAATATATACAAAATTGATAATATTTCTGCCTTTAAGAAGAAAACTGGAGGCCGGGCGCAGTGGCTCACGCCTGTAATCTTAGCACCCTGGGAGGCCGAGGCGGGTGGATTGTTTGAGCTCAGGAGTTCGAGACCAGCCTGAGCAAGAGCAAGACCCC
>NW_012151840.1:1412968-1414150 GCF_000956105.1 Propithecus coquereli
GCCTGGGCAACATAGAAAGTCCCCATCTCTAAAAAAAAAAAAAAAATAGTAAATAAAAATTTAAAAAAGGAAGTAACATGCAGAGAACAAAACAGAGCTCTTGGGAAGTAAAAATATAAGAGCGTAAATAAAATTCTCACTAGAAGAGTTGGAAGACAAAAGTTAAGAAAATCATGCACACTGTGATAGCTCTTCACACACAAAAAAAAAAAATCAGAGAAGCAGCCAAGAAAATTCAATATCTGAATAATAAGAGTTCCAGAAAAAGAACAGAAAAAATAGAGGAGAGGAAATCATCAACAAAATAATTACAGAAAACTTCCCAGAATTGACAGACAAGAGTTTTCAGATTGAAAAGGCCCACCCACTCCCCAGTAAAATGGATAAAAATGGACCCACACCCTCATGAAATTTCAGAACACTACAGACAGAGAAGATTCTACAAGCTCCCAAAGAGAAGAAGCAGATCTCTCAAAATGGGTCAGGACAGAGTGGCTTCAAACTTGGTAATGGACATACTGGAAGCTAGATGACAATGGACCAAGGGTTCAAAGATATGAAGGAAAAATACTTCCAGCCCAGAATTCAGCACTGAGCCAAACTATAAGTCAAGTGTAAGGGTAGAATAAAGACATTTTCAGACACGTAAATTCTCAAAAACTTTCTGCTCTAAACACCTTTTCTCAGGAAGTTACTAAAGGATATGCTACATCAAAAAGGGGGATTAAACCATGAAAAAGAAACACAGTATCCAATGCGCGCGGGAAGGGTGAAGGGAATCCCCAGGATGGTGCAAAGGGGAAATTCCAGGACAGCTGTGCTCCAGATTCAGAAGGCTCCAGCCGATAGGGACAGAAGCCTTCAGGAGAGATACCAGCAAGAATTTGAAATCGAGAGTGTGTCTGATGTGTCTCAGTATTCTGAGAAGTTAATGAAATGGTGGAGAATTCATGGCCGAATGAGTGAATAAGAGCCTAGAAAATTAGCAAACAAAAACCCCAAACAGTTAACAACTTAAGGAAAACAAAATGTGCATAAAAGGAAAAGTAATCATGGTTAACTGCATGGCTCAGATGTGACTGATACGTGAACACTGAATATCAGTACAACAAAAATTATGTAACTCTCACAGGACAGTGGGAGTTTGGGGGATAGGAAGAGTCTATGAGGCTGAGTCAGACA
>NW_012151840.1:1427275-1490947 GCF_000956105.1 Propithecus coquereli
CCATTTTACAGAGGGTGTAATTGGGGCCAAGAAGTCGTGATGCCAGCGGGTCACATGGTGCTGAGAGACAAACCCCTCTACTCTCTTGGGAGTTAAAGGGAAGGAAGTGGATGTTTCCCTTGAACATGAGCAGGTGAGGTTTTGTATTCTTATTTTTTTTACAGTGGAAGAAAATTTTGTTTAGAAATTCTAGTTAAGTCACTTACCCAAAGCTCTAAAGCCAGTAAGTGGGCAGCAGAGTTCAAACTCAATACCCTTGACATGCAAAACCAGGTTGTTTCCACTACACTGTACTGCCCCTTCCTCCATTACTCTAAAGTCTATCTTTTCCTGCTGCTGTCAACTCCTCCTTCCTGATATGTACAAAAATAAGTTCACCACTATCTTGCCTGACCTCATTCCTCCAGAGACTCACTTCAGAACCCTAGAGCCAGATCTGCACCCACAAGCCTTATCTGCTTTGGGGCCCCAAGTCCCCCAGCTTCTATCCTGACCTGCTTCCCAACACAAATGTAGAAACACACACCAGCATCAACAGAATCATTTCACCAAGACCAATTTTGAATTGGTTCCAAGCTGGGCTGGCAGGTTGCGGGGGGCCTATGACTTGTTTTGTTTTAGACCCTCGCTACTCAAATTGTGGTTCTAAGCAGCAGCACAGCAGCAGTAGCATCTTAGAGATTGTTAGAAATGCACACACTCCAAACCTACTGAATTAGAATCTACCCTTTAAGAAGATTCCCAGGTGATTTGTTTGCACATTAAAGTCTGCAAAACACTAAATTAGACCTGAATCCCAGGGGAACCAGGCTTATGCCCGCCTGTGTAACTGACCCTCTGCAGCTCTTGGCTTGGTTGTTAGGGACAGCTGTGAGTTGGTTGATGATGTTATTGTAAGGAGAACTTGGATATTAAATTGCAACCAAGGCCTGGGAGATTATTGCAACAAAGGGAACCCTGGTCATATTATTGCAACCAGTATCTGCATGGTGGACTGAATGAGAGGCCCGAGAGATTTGTTGCAATAAGAATTAAGAAGCCTGATTAGGCCTCTTCCACACTGGCTATTGTGATGCAACAAAGTGAAGAAATGGGTAGGACTCTTGGTTTTAACCAAATTGGGGTTTACTAAATTGGAAAATAGTTTTGAAACGTTTGTTACACTGCAACTTGCATATATTTATAATAATGGCCTAGACACTTAAAGAAACCTGTTGTGACACTGAATTTACTCTTGAAACGTCTTTAAGAACTTATGACAAGATTCTCTCCTAACAATAAGAACAACAGAGAAAAGGATTAGCCTGACAGAATCTGGACTATTACTCTCACTGCATTTCAGAGTGGAATGCATTGTAGAGTAAATACCAACTGGAATTTAGTTGCTCTGTTGCAACAAGTTTGGATTTGCTGCGGAAACAAATTGACAGGTCTGTGGCTGAGGCCTGCATGGCTCTTTTATCACAACAGGACCTTGCAGAATGGCCCCACCCCATGCCAGCAGGGCCTGGTGTGCCTATGGACAGGACCAGAGGGACCCCTATCACAAGTGGAAACTATGCTGAGAGGCCACACAGTTATAAAGGCAAAACACATGGAATGCATTGCCATGGACATAAGGACAGCAAACTGTTATGCAGGACTGTGGGAACCGCAGGTGTCTTCTAATGATAATCTGCCATTCCATGCCTCCGGTGTTAGCATGGCGGACATGTTATCCCATCTTAGAATTGAGAAAATTGAGGCTCAGAGAAGTTCAGGGAATTGTCCAAGTTCTCATCACTGGTGAACAGCAGGCTAGGATGTGGACCTGCGGCCTTTTAGCTACATGTTGTACTTTTTTGCAGGGAGACTTTGCATATGCTTTGAAATAGGATCACAAAACGTGGGAAGAAAAACATGCATATTTTACCTATTGGAACCTAGCATATTTTGTTGCAAAATTTTAATGAGCTGGATATAGTGTAACATAAGATCCAAATGTCTTATTTCTAAGAAACCATAAGTGTCTGGAATTTGGGCAAATACAATGACAGCAAATCAAAGATGTAATTACAATAGTCTTCTTTAGCTTAATGCGAAGAGGCCTGAGTTCAAATTTTGGCTCTATCACTTCTTAGCATATAATCTAACCCAAAATATAGTCTCTTCGAATTTGGCAAATTCCTAATCATTCTTTTTTTTTTTTTTTTGAGAGAGTCTCACTGTGTTGCCTGGGCTAGAGTGCCGTGGCGTCAGCCTAGCTCACAGCAACCTCAAACTCCTGGGCTCAAGCAATCCTCCTGCCTCAGCCTCCCGAGTAGCTGGGACTACAGGCTGCGCCACCATGCCCGGCTAATTTTTTTAATATATATTTTTAGCTGTCCAATTAATTTCTTTCTATTTTTGGTAGAGACGGGATCTCGCTTTTGCTCAGGCTGGTCTCGAACTCCTGAGCTCAAACAATCCGCCCGCCTCGGCCTCCCAGAGTGCTAGGATTACAGGCGTGAGCCACTGCGCTCGGCTCCTAATCATTCTTTAAGGCCCAGCTCAAAATCACCACCTTTGTGAAGCCTTCCCAGATCCCGCCCCACTTCAGCCCTTAAGAGAAGCAGCACCTGGATCCTCGGTCTTCAGTTTTTTGGAGAGTTTGGATTTACTGGCATTCTACTGTCTTTTCCCGCTAGAAAGAACAGAGCTCATCTTTGAGGGGTTAGCTAGTCTTAGAGCCCAGTTCTCTTTTGCTAGGCAGTAGCATAGAGAACCAAAATCTGATGCACCCGGAACGTTGTCCCATAACCCCTTGGCCACCTCCTGACTACCAAACTCAAGCCTTTCCTCCCCAGGACAGGCCGACCCGAGGGATCAAATCCCCGACGTTTCCGGGACTACCCCCACAGACGGTAAGCAGGTCCAGGGCGGACCCCTGTCCGCGCAGCGGCACAGTGCCCACGCCTCTAGCCCTGGGCGCCTAGCACGGTGCCAAGAACCGCGTGTGCTGAGCAAATATTCGTGGATTGGGATGGAGCAGAGGGCAGGGAGACACTTCATGTAGACGTCCACACTTGACTGCGCGGGGCCGCGGGAGTGAGCACCCCGCGGAGCCAGGGGAGGGGCAGAGGCCGCTCCGTCCAGCCGGGCGCCAGCTCCTCCCGGGCGGGCAGGCGGGCACCCTCCGACAGCGGGCACACAAAGCCTGCTCGGCGTACTCGGCGATCGGCTCCTCATGTCTGTGTCGCCACGCGCCGCCAGGCGGCTCCAGGTTGGGCGTCGGGCTGTGGCAGGCACTGGGCGTCAAGAAGCTGCACGCATCAAACCGCCGCGGGAGGGGGCGCGAAGGGGGAGGAGGAGGAGGAGGAAGAGTGGGCAAGGGAGGAGGGAGGAGGAGTAGGGACCGGGCGGGGGGTGGAGGAAGAGGCCTCACGCAGAGGAGGGAGCAATTGAATTTCAAACACAAACAACTGCACGAGCGCGCACCCACCGCGCCGGAGCTTTGCCCCCGATTCACGCCCGCCCCGTCCGTGCGGCGCGCGGGCGGAGACGCAGTGGCCGCGCGGGAGCTCCGGCCGGGGGCCACCATCGAGGCGGGGGCCGCGCGAGGGCCGGAGCGGAGCGGCGCCGCCACCGCCGCACGCGCAAACTTGGGCTCGCGCTTCCCGGCCCGGCGCGGAGCCCGGGGTGCCCGGAGCCCCGCCATGTCGCGATCCAACCGGCAGAAGGAGTACAAATGCGGGGACCTGGTGTTCGCCAAGATGAAGGGCTACCCACACTGGCCGGCCCGGGTGAGCAGCGCGGCCCGCCGCCCCCTATCCGCCTGCGGGCTTGGGTTGCATAACACCGGGAGGGCACAAGCGCTCCGCGCGGAGCGGGTGGGGGCAGGGGGCATTTGGGTCTCCGTCTCTTTCCCTGTCGCTTTCTAGCCCACCCGCCGGTTATATAATGGTGGAGGCGGGCGGGGTGGGGGGGCGAACACCTGGCGAGTACGGCGTCCGCGCGTAGAGGCGTGTGCGCGGCGTGGGGATCCGAGGGCGCGGGTCGCTTCCCCGGCTCCGCGTGCTCAGTTCCGCCCCCAGCCCCCATACTCCCAGAGGTTTCGGGTGCGCAGTCTGGGTTTGGGCCAGTCGTGTTATTCCTCCCATGCCACCCCCCTCCGGGACCCCCTTAGAAACTCCCAGTTTCTTCATTGTCGCCCCCAGTTCAAACTCTTCCGGTTAAGGATCCCAGCCCAGAAAGGGATAGATGGAGGCGGAGTTCGCTTCTAGAAAACTTTGGTTTGGGGCATCCATAAGAGGTCTGAAGTTGGGAGGGTCGAGGAATGGTTGGAGGCGATGTAAGAGGGGATCTACCTGGCTTGGAAATTATCCGCCAGAACATACCAGCCCTCAGCTCCACAGATACAGGCCTCCAAATGCTGCCAACTCAAATTTGGAACTGAGGGTGGCAGGGCCCCTTTGTAGGGTTGGGAAGTCCAGTCCAAACTATCTCTTAGCAGGGGTAGAGGGAGCCTGAGTTCCTTCTCCCACCCCCACCCCCACCCATGTGAGCATCTGCCGCCAGAACGGCCCAGTCTCTGCCATGTGGTTGATTCAGCCCGCCAATATAAGTCCCCTCGCCACTTCCAGCACCTGGCCAGGTGAGAGGGTGGGGCCCAAAAGCCAAGCCTGGAGTGTTCATCATGTTTCCCCTAAGGACTGAGACAAGTTAAGCAAGGAAGATTGGAGGTTACCAGTTGCTGGAGGAAAGTAAGGGTGTCATCGAGGCAGGGAGGTGTCAGTGCATCTGGCAACTTTAAAATAAGTTGGTTTAGAAGGGCCTTTGGTATCGTGTGAGAGCGTAACTCAGTCCCCTAGAGTGCAGGACTCCCGGAGAGTGAAATGCAAGAGTAGAAATGGGTTGGGGGAGGGGACCAAGTGCAGAAGGACTGCCTTATGGCTCCGGGTTGCTCTTCTCAGAGTAAGTGTGTCTGTTCATCTGGCCCAGACACTACTCTGAGCTTAGGAAATTGTCCCAGGCTTGTTTAGGGTGTCAGGCCAACTTTGGGGCCACTCCGAAAAGCCCAGGAGACCCTTCCTCACTCTGTACCTTCTCCTGATGAGTGTACCTGATCTCACTAATGCCTTGAGCTTCTTGTTCCCTGAAACTTTCAGATAGATCAAATAAGGCCTGGCCTCTGCGATGGGAGTGAAGTACAGAGAGAAGTGGTTCTCTACAAGTTTCCAGGGCCTCCTGAGGGAGGCTAGAGAGGGGGCAGTGTGAGGAAGCAGCCACAGACAGCCTTGTGTGTGCGTGTATGTGTGTGGTGTATGAACAGTTGTGTACTTTACCCTGAACCTTTTGATCCAACTGGCTTCTTGGCCCAGATGCCAAGGCCCTGGTGGGCAGGGCAAGAACTGAACCCAGGTCTCTGCTGCTCCTACCTCCTGGGGGTGGGACAAAGTCCAGAGGCTGGGCTAAGCCCTGGGGAAGGGGGTGTTAGCTGGAATGTGGGTTGAAGGGAACCCCTTCTGGATCAGGTAAGAGAGAAAGGGGGTAGGGGTACACAGAAGGACCCACACTGGTCCCTGTGAAGAAGACCCTCAGGTTTCTGGTGGCCTTTGGAGTGAGGGCAGTGCCTGTGACTGGGGCTGCCATCCGTTTCTTCTCTTCACCCTGGGCCTCCAGAAGGGTGGGACAGGGGAGGCAGAGTTTCTTCTTCTGTTGAGGCCTGTGCCTCTTAGATAAAGTTAGAATTGGGGTAGGGAGATCAGACTGATCTCAGAGATAGGGCCCCACAATTTGCATGTCTTTGGCTCTTGATTTTGACAATTGAGGGGAGGGTTACACCCAAAACTGTTACTTCCCAGACACATCCCCCTTGAGCCCCAAAAGAACAGACAAATCTGAGTCTCCTCACCATTTCTTGGATCCTGTCTTAGTCTTTAGAGTGACAGAGCCGGAGGGGCCCAGCTCCCCCTGAGATAGATGAGGAGTTGGAGCCTTACTGACTGCCCCATCCACTAGGCAGCCAGAATCTTCAGCCATAATGAAGGCCACTGTGGACTTTTTTTTCCTCAGTGCCTGCTGCTGGGAGGATGGGTGATTCTGGGTGAGACTAGAAGGGCCCAGTGCTTGAGAGCCCAGCCAGAGGGGCCACGTGATAGGCAGGACCTGCCTGGAAGGATGGTGTGACTCCATCTTAACCTTCTCTTTTCCCTCTTCCTCCTGCCTAACTTCCTGGGGGATCTCCAAGCACTTAACAATTAACCTCCAAGACTTCAGGGATTTTTTTTCTCCCCCTCAGGTTCCTTCCTCCTTTTTCTGCTTCCTGTTTCACAATCCCAGAAAACCTGAGGACCTCACCCGTCTTTCCTCCCCCTGCCACCTCCCCCCTCCCCCAGCACCTTCTCTTTTCTGCCTCTTGGGCTTGCCACACTTTCCCGGCCCCAACTGTCTCCTGCCCCAGATTTTCCGGTTCCTGGGTCAGGTTGGGCCTCGGCCTGGGTGTGGTGGTCAGAACCCTGGCTGGCAGCCAGTATGTGCTTAGGCTTCCTAAATGCAGGGTAGGTGATCCTGGGCTTATTCTGGTTTGAGGCTTGGGGAGAGGCGTTCAGTCTTCTTTCCCCACAACACCTGAAAACTTTAGATTTCTTTTCAGACCTTGGAGGGTATCCATGGGCTCTGGAAGATGGGATTTCATGTGCTCCGGCCTGTCTGATGGGATCGGGCATATGCAGAGGGGTGAAGGTGGGGCTGGATGGGCCCAGGCCTGAGGAAAAAGAAGTAACTTGCCTGGATCCCTGGAATGGCTAAGAGGTAGCAGGGCCCTCCTCTGTTGGCTAGTGGAGGGCGATAGTGGGGTCCCCAGCACTATCTGGCTCCACCCTGACCCACTTAGCCTTGACTCATTTGTTCTGAGTCACAGCCGGGATATAAAGACACCGCCTGGGAGACAGACGTCTGTATTGGGGTACAGACCAATGGCGTACAGACGTCTGTATGGGGCTCTCCTGAGACCTCATATCCTCTATGTCAAGGAAGAACTACCTTTGACTCCCAAATGCATAAAAAGACATTTCCTTTGTAATTTAAGGGATAGAGGTGCTACTACAGAAGAGATTTCTCTCCCTTTTGGGGTAGGGGTTTGGGAATTCCATTAAGTGAAAAGAGCATACCTCTCCTGGCCCTTCCCGACACATGCCTACAGTCAATGACCCTTTTGGGGCCGATGCCCAGTTGCCCAGGCCCCTGTCCTCCTCCTTCTTCCCTCTAGACCCACCCTTTATGTAGCTAGAAGTCAGCAGGGCGGGTGTATCTGGTGTGTCTCATTCTATTTTTAATCCCATCCGTTCTTTGTTTCTCCCCCACCCCTGGGGCCGGGCAGCTGGTGGCTCCTGGGTCCCCTGCCACACCGTTCAGCTCTGAGTTTGCTTTCTATGGGAGGTTGGGGTGGCAAGAGATGATGGCCAGGTAGCTGCTTTGCTTTGCAGCCTGTGCTTGTGGAGAGAACCTTAGGATTCCTCATTTCTGACCCTTTACCCACCCCACCCCCTCTTTCTGAGCCTCAGTTTCTCCTCTTTTATAACATATTTACTATGAGCATATTAATGCCCTGGCTCAGAGGTGGGCACTATAAATGCAGAGATCAAAGTTCCCTGCTACACTCCGAGCCTTAGACCCTTCAGTCCCCACCCCCACCTCTGGTTCCGGGTACACACAGATCCACCGAGAAGAAAAGCCTAGGGAAGGGCTTTTGCTATTATTGTCCTATGCCTGTCTCCTGGGATCTCTAAGCCCTGGAGGCTCTCATTTTGTTTTTTGCCCCCCCACTGAGAGGAGGGTGAGGAGCTAGCTGGTAACCGGACCCAGGTGTCCTGGCTGAGGACTGACTCCTCCGCCCCTACCCCTGCCCCTGGTCTGGCTTCCAGAGGATTCCCCCCTCCCTGTATCCCCTGCAGTGGCAATCCAGCACTAGCTGTGGTTTTAAGCACAGCCAGGGACCCAGGTGCCAGACTCCAGGCTTGGGGGTGGGGTATGTGTTAGTGTCCCCTCCTCCCCAATCCGGAGAGAGGGCCTGGGGGGGAGGGGCAGTCACATTCCTGGTTGCTGAGTGGCCCCGGGGGCGGGGTTGGGTTGTCATGGCGATGAGGATCGTGTTTGGGGGGGAACTGCGTGCCTTTCCACCCCCTGCTCTCACACCCCAGCGTCTCCTGGTTGTGGGGAGGGCCCAGTTTGTGCTGGCCCTTCCTGGGGGGAAGGGCTGGACCTCTGTCCCCAGAGGCCACTGGGCAAGGGAGGAGGTGCCCAGAAGCCTGAAGACTCCAAGTCTGGGGCAAGATGCCCCTCAGATTTGTGCCCAGGGCCCCACCCCTTCTCCTGGGTGTGTCTCAGCTCATTCCCATCTACCCAGCTTCCCTGTCTCCTCAGGCCCCCAGTTGGGCCCTCTGTCTCCATCTCTGTATGTTAATCACTGCCTTGGCCTTCCCGGCTCTCTCCTGTCTGCGCCTGGGGCCCCAGTCAACATGGCCACCTGGCCTCTGTCCGGCGGGAAGCCAGGCTGCTGGGGCTGCTGCAAGTGTTGCTGGGAATTGTAGTCCCCACCCCACCCCAGTTCAGCTTGGCCTGGGCTTCCCAGGCCTGGTCTGGGAGAGGCTAGCTAGGCCACTGCCTCTCCATTTCCCTGACCCCAAACCTATGCCCCTCTCA
Organism: Propithecus coquereli; assembly: GCF_000956105.1. Classification (NCBI taxonomy): domain Eukaryota; kingdom Metazoa; phylum Chordata; class Mammalia; order Primates; family Indriidae; genus Propithecus; species Propithecus coquereli. The sequence continues at coordinate 1,435,937 of NW_012151840.1, forward strand.
CCTTCACTCCTCGTGCCACCAGCACGTGTGCAGCAAGGGAGCAAGTCAGGAGATCTCAGTCTGAGACCTGGCCCTCGCTAACTTGCTCTGTCATTTTGGGCAAATCACTTTTTTCTGGGCTCAGTTTCCTCATCTGAGTTTGACTACTTTGATGCCTTTCAAAGTGTTCCCCAGAAGCCTTTTGGGGGGCGGGTATTGAATAGGCCTTTTGACCTCACCACTCCACTTCAGAGCAGTCTTTTTTTTTTTTTTTTTTTTTTTTTAGGAACAGGGTCTCCCTTTGTTGCCCAGGCTGGAGTGCAGTGGTGTGATCATAGCTCACTGCAACCTCAAACTCCTGGGCTAAAGCCATCCTCTCACCTCAGCCTCCCAAGTAGCTGGGACTACAGGTGTGCAATACCATGGCTGGCTAATTTTTAAATTTTTTGTGGAGATGGGTTCTCACGATGTTGCCCAGGCTGATCTTGAACTTCTGGGCTAAAGCAAGCCTCCTGCCTCAGCCTCCCAAATAGCTGGGACTATAAGTACAGGCCACCATTCCCAGCTAAAGAGCAGTCTCCTTTTGTCTGTATCATAGATTCATTCAGCAAATATTTATTGTGTCCCTACTGTGTGCTAGGTACTGTGCGGAGATAAAAGCAGACTTGATCTCCTTTCTTTTTTTTTTTTTTTGAGACAGAGTCTTGCTCTGTTGCCTGGGCTAGAGTGCCATGGCATCAGGCTAGCTCACAGCAACCTCAAACTCTTGGGCTCAAGCAATCCTTCTGCCTCAGCCTCCCGAGTAGCTCGGACTACAGCGCCACCATTCCTGGCTAATTTTTTCTATATATTTTGAGTTGTCCAGCTAATTTCTTTCTATTTTTCGTAGAGACAGGGTCTCACTCTTGCTCAGGCTGGTCTTGAACTCCTGACCTTGAGCGATCCTCCCGCCTCGGCCTCCCAGAGTGCTAAGATTACAGGCGTGAGCCACCACGCCTGGCCGAGACCTGGTCTCTAACCTCAGGACAGGTCTAGTCCAGGTAGTCCACATAGATATTAGTGGAATAATGTTATTAATCAGTGTAAAGATGGAACTGTGAAGAAGCGTTAGGAGAGTTTTACCTAAAGAGCCCACCGTTCAGGAGTGAGAGGGAAGCTTTCTGAAATAAGCGTGATGGAGCCGAGGTTGGAAGGATGATCAGGAATTAGTGGATATGAGAGACTAAAAGGACAGCATGGTGGGAGCAGAAAGGGCAGCGTCCTGGGAGAGGTTGATGATAGCAGAGGTAGGACGTACTACATGCCACGATGTGGTCATTTCGTTCTCAACACTATGGCGTAAGCACTGTGACTATCTCCCTTTTGCAGATGAGGAAACCGAGACAAAGAGAGGTTCAATAAGTTGCCTAAGATCATACAAATGGTGGCAGAGCTGGGATTCAGAGCTCGCCATTGTGGAGGAGAGGTGAACAGGTGGGCCCTGGTGTCCTGAAAAGGAATTAGAAAGTTTGAGGCAAAGGGATGAAATGATTGGATGAGCATTTGGAAAGGCCCATTCTGGCTGCAGTGTGGAGAATGGACTATCGTGGGGCACAAATGGAGACCGAGAGGATAGGTATTGTAGAGGCTGTGGTTTTAGTTCAGGCAAGAGAGGACAGTGGTTGGACTAGGGTGATGGCAAAGATAAGGGGCTTTGTGGCCAGGACCTGGACACGTTGGGGGACAGTATGTGTGCTGTTTGGTTGCTGAAGGAGAGGGAGGGACTCGGGTTTCTGTTGGGCTTCCACGTCTGACTTCATTTAAACAAAGTTCCACTGCTAAAAATGGTCCAAAAGCCGCCTTGCTAATCTCCTGGGTCTCTCTCAGTCTGGTTTTATACAAATGTGGCATAGAGGTCAGTGCCCCTGCCTCAGACTTAGGACCTCAGGACTCCAGCTCACGCTCACGTCCCTCATCTCATCCCCAGATTGACGAGATGCCTGAAGCTGCCGTGAAATCAACAGCCAACAAATACCAAGTCTTTTTTTTCGGGACCCACGAGACGTGAGTAAAGGCCAAAGGGGCGTAGGTTGGGAGGGCCATGGGAGGACCACTTTGGGGAAAGAGAGGTGGTGATGGTGCCCCTTTTGTGTCGGGCGGTGCAGCTCAGGGGCAGTGAGGGGCTTGAGAGCACAGTCTCCCATCTTTCACCAGGGCATTCCTGGGCCCCAAAGACCTCTTCCCTTACGAGGAGTCCAAGGAGAAGTTTGGCAAGCCCAACAAGAGGAAAGGGTTCAGCGAGGGGCTATGGGAGATCGAGAACAACCCTACCGTCAAGGCTTCTGGCTACCAGGTGAGCCACCATCTGCCCCAAAGACCCCCTGGAAAGCAGGTGTGGCCATGGGCTTTGGAAGCCCCGGCCCACAGATGATGCTTAGTCTTCAGAAACACCAAGGCTTTCAGGGTAGGAGCTATTGGGGTGGAGGGGAGGGGGGCTTCCTGCAAGAGGAGATGGGGTTGGGGTGTGTAGTATAGTTGTGGTTAGGGCCATCTGTTAGCAGCCTTGGGGGCAAGAACAGGATGGAGGCGGTAAGTGGGGACCGGCCTTTGTTGGGCCCAGTGTGAGTATAGGACATGGCCTTAACTCTTTCCATGAAGGCTTCCAGGAGGAGGTGCTCGTGAGCCGGGCAGGACAAGGCGGGAGGGTGGGGGGCGGGGGTTGGCGGGGAAAGGGTCCCAGCTCCCTTTGGGAGAAGTTGACCCGAGGTTTTGCCTCCTGCTCCAGCCCTCCCCCCTCCTGCACAGAGCCCTGCCTGCCCGGCCAGTGGGTTTACCCCGGGGCTAATCCGACAGAGGTGGGTCTCAAATCACTTGTGAGACTGGGCACCTGGGTGGGGGTGGGGGAGAGGCGGGAAAAGGAAGGAGTGAGTGGCCGAGGGAGGGGTCTGGGGAAGGGGGCCCACCATGGCAGCCACTGGTGCCACTCAATCTCTGATATCTCTGCCACAGTCCTCCCAGAAAAAGAGCTGCGTGGAAGAGCCTGAGCCGGAGCCCGAAGCCACGGAGGGTGACGGCGATAAGAAGGGGAATGCAGAGGGTAGCAGTGATGAGGAAGGGAAGCTGGTCATCGACGAGCCAGCCAAGGAGAAGAACGAGAAGGGGGCGCTGAAGAGGAGAGCAGGGGACCTGCTAGAGGTAACTGCTGCCTGCCTGAGGCCTGGGCCACTGGAGCATCCTCAGCAGGGTGTCCCTACACTCCTATTTCAGCGAGTCCTTGGTCTGAGATAGATCCAGTCCCTAGTCTTGGGGGTCCCCAGCTGAGCAGATGGAACACAGAAGAAGGCATTTTAGCCAGTACAGGGATGGGGAAGGACTGTGGGTGTCAGCCCAGGAGGGAGCCTCCGAGGAGAGGAGTGGGGGCACCGGGTAGCTGGCTGGTGTCCTCCGTCTCCGGCCTCAGCCCACCTTGTCTCTGACAATCCTGCTCAGGACTCCCCTAAACGTCCCAAGGAGGCAGAAGACCCTGAAGGGGAGGAGAAGGAGGCAGCCAACTTGGAGAGTGAGAGGCCCCTCCCTGTGGAGGTGGAGAAGAATAGCACCCCCTCTGAGCCCGGCTCTGGCCGGGGGCCTCCTCAGGAGGAAGAAGAAGAGGAAGAAGAGGAAGAGGCTGCCAAGGAAGATGCTGAGGCCCCAGGCGTCAGAGATCATGAGAGGTGAGTAAGCCCCCTGCCCTCTTGGCAGCTGGGCTGAGAGGGCCTGGCCACTTGTGGAGAGGAGGAGAAGGGCCTGCAGTGGTCAGCCTCTTGGGAGGCAGGGTGGGCTCTCCCAGGAGACCGGCACTGGCTGGGGCAAGGCCAAGCCAAGGCCACACCATTAACCCTTCTCTCCTCCAACCCTCCCCCGCAGCCTGTAGCCACCAATGTTTCAAGAGGAGCCCCCACCCCGTTCCTGCTGCTGTCTGGGTGCTACTGGGGAAACTGGCCATGGCCTGCAAACTGGGAACCCCTTTCCCACCCCAACCCGCTCTCCTCTTCCACTCACTTTCCCCATCTCAAGCCCATCATCCCCTGGAGATTGACCCGGATAGGGTAAGGCCACCTGGCCCTCACCTCTAGGTCCCTACACCCCTGTGATCTGAGTCAGGGCCATGTCTTCTCCCTGGGATGAGATCAGGCCATTGTGCGCCTGCTTGGGAGCTGTTTTCTAGGGCTTCTTTTGAGGCCTAGATCAGCTGTTTTCCACCTCCTGACACCCTTCTCCCCCTCCCCCAGGCATCCTGGACCTCTGGGTCGGGATCAGAGGTAGGAGTGGAAGGGATGGAGCATGAACAGCAGGATGGGCTTCTGGGGCCTGGGAGGGGCAACCCTCAAGTAGTGGGCGTGGCACAGGAGGGCAGCATCTTCTTGAGCTCCTGTCTTCTCCCACACCTATTATCCCAGCTGCCTGGATTCAGGGAAAGTGGGACAGCTTGTGGGGGAGGGGCTCCCTTCCGTAAATTCTCCATGATTGACAACACCCATTCTTCCTTTTGCTAACCCCAGGAGTTCTGGGAGTTGTAGTTTATCATCAGAAGATTTTGGGGCTTCCAAGTTTGGGCCAAGGGCCTGAGATCTAAAGGGTTGACTTTACCCATTTGGGTGGGAGTATGGAGCAGTATCTGTGCCCCTTTGGATTTCTGGAGCCAGAGATAAGATGCCCTGGGGAGACCCCTAGCTGCCCTTTCCCTCTCCCCACAGTGCTCAAGGCCAGCTTAGTCATATATATCACCCAGACATAAAGGAAAAGACACATTTTTTAGGAAATGTTTTTAATAAAAGAAAATTACAAAAAAAAATTTTAAAGACCCCTAACCCTTTGTGTGCTCCCCATTCTCCTATCGTCCCCACTGTTGCCCCCATTTCTGAGGTGCACTGGGAGGCTCCCCTTCTATTTGGGGCTTGATGATTTACTTTCTTTTTGTAGCTGGGGCTTTGGTGTTTCTTCCAGTGTCATTTCCCATCCACATACCCCTACCTGGTCCCCTCAGTGTTGTCACCAGATCCGATTTGTAACCTGCTGGGAGGACACAGGGAAGTAAGTGCCCTCGCCCACCCTCTTCCTAGTGGTCTCTCTATGCCTCTCTTTGTCTCTTGTCTCTTTTACCCTGGCCCCTCTCCCTCGGGCTCTGATGAAAAATTGCTGACTGTAGCTTTGGAAGTTTAGCTCTGAGAACCGTAGACGATTTCAGTTCTAGGAAAATAAAATCCGTTGATTACTATATTGGATTCTGACTGATTCTTTGGGGGTGTGTTGGTTCACTGAAGAGAGGGAGTGGGGGAAGGGAATGCAAGTGGTTTCCAGATCATTGTAGTTTGAAGTAGGGGGTGCCAGCTTCCATTCCCAGACTGTTGGAAATCCAAAATTCTACATGTGGGCAGAGTCCTAGAATAGACCACACCATTCATTCTACCCATCCTGCTCAGCCACTGTTTAATACCGGTTACCCCATGAGCACAAAAGTGGGGTGTGGGAGGGTGCCATAGCCTGCGATGGCCATGGAAGGTGGGAGTGTTTGAGCTCTTTGTAGAAACAACTCTGACCCCAAAGGGCAATCTAAAGAATAGAGAGAATAATCCTTTCTCCTTGCTAATGCTAGGGGTGCCTGCCAGCCTTCACTGGTGATGGGGTGGTAGGGGGAGGAGGTTAATAGATGGAATTCTCCCAATACTCCCCTGTTAAGTGGAATGACTGGATTAGATCATCTCTGAGGTTCCTCCCAGATTCTGACATTTTGTGACTAGATCATCTAATACCATTGGAAAGGCCCCGTTTCGTCCCTTTCGCTGGAAACCCTATGGCAGTTTTTGAATCTGCCTTAACCCCTCCTGCAGAGAAGGACGGGAGAGTTGCTGTAGTCTTGCCTGGAAAGGGAGGAGGCCCTTTGCCTTAAACAGGAAGCCACAATCACCTAGAAAATGGAGCTATCGTCTCTAGAAACTACAATTCCCAGCGGCCTCCACGCAGAGCATGCGCAGTAATATGCCAGGCGCGTCAGCCTAACCAGCTTTCCTTTCAATTCCCGACATGCTCTACGGTGTTCTCAGTGTCTTTGATTTCCTGCCCCGGCCAAATTTCCTGTTTCCAGCTTATGTCTGATCGCTGGACTACAACTCCCAGAATGCTGAGAGATTAGATTCATTGTTGAGCTTCCGCTTTACAGATGGACTACATTTCCCAGAAAGTCGACCGGCGGGGCTGAGGTCCCACGTGCCAAGGTGACAGACGGCGACTCCTCAGTGCTTCGGGAGGCGGAGGTGAGGGCCGCGCGGCCCTGAGGTGTTGCAGTTCCGGGGCTCGTCCGGGAGGCAGGTGCGGGAAGCGCCCATCATTTTCCCTGGCTGTGGCTCAGTCGCCTCCTCGGGGTTTCCCTGCACGGAAAACTTGGATCGGGTGGGTGCTGAAGACTGCTGGGGCCTGGCGGTGTCTGGGATCGGGATTCGCAGCCGGGATGAGGCTAGTGGAGAAAGCCCATTTGGAGTTGTGACCTGAGGGACAGACGTTCGACCCCACTACCTTGCACGGCACCTCCAGAACACGCAGTGAAAGCCCCACTGCAAAAGGGGCACCAGCCTCCGGATTAAGAAGGGAAAGAAAAGAAAGATTTATGGGGCGTGCAAGCTGCTTTAGACTGGTCTGGCTCAGACCTAGAATGAGTGGGATTAAGTGACTCCTTGCAGTAATCACGCAGGAGGCTTCAGTCTCAAGATTGGCCCTATTTCTATCAAGCTAAGGCAAGTCACTCCAGCTCTTAGAGCCTTGGTTTTCTTGTCTGTAAAAGGGACCTTATGATGCTTACACCTGGCAACCTCCCTCAGTGGACAATGTGAAGACAAAATGGCAGTAATATTGAAATTCCCAGCGTTAGGTTTGTCACATAGTAGCGTTCCCTAAGTATTTGTTGAACCCGAATAGGAACATCGAGGCCCTTACATTCAATCAGCATTAACTGAAAATAACATTAGGCCTTGTTTTTCCATACTGAGAAGTATAAAGAAGAAAAAATGACCCATATCTAACTGTTCAGATAAACCCATTGATATTTTTTTAAATGCATATGCTTAGGAAGTGCAAACGTTATGGAAAGGAACAAAATGGAAAGTAATAGCCCTTCCAAACTGTTCCTCTTCTCCAAAACAAGTACTTTAGTTTCTTGTTTCCTTCCCATAATATTATATTTATGCCTGTGCCAGAATATATATTTTTAATTTACCCAAAAGTAATAATACTATTTACATCATTCTGTACCTGGGTTTTGTTAGACTATTAAAAATAATTTAAATGACACCTACAACCCTGTAAAATTTCATGGATAATGAAACTGAAGCTCAGAAGTTAAGTAAGTTGCCTAGGTCACACAGAAAGATGATGGTGGAACAGGGATTGGACTCAGGTCATCTGACTTCCCAGTCCGGGTGTTTTTTGCCATTATAGTATACTTTGAAGTTAGGGTTCGTTTCTTATCTATAAGATGAGATTAATGAGGTCAGGCATGGGGGCTCACGCCTGTAATCCTAGCACTCTGGGAGGCTGAGGCAGGTGGATCGTTTGAGCTCAGGAGTTTGAGACCAGCCTGAATAAGAGTGAGACCCCGTCTCCAATAAAAAACAGAAAGAAATTAGCTGGACAACTAAAAATATATGGGAAAAATTAGCCAGGCATGGTGGCGCATGCCTGTAGTCCCAGCTACTTCCGAGGCTGAGGCAGGAGGATCGCTTAACCCCAGGAGTTTGAGGTTGCTGTGAGCTAGCCTGACGCCACAGCACTCTAGCCTGGGCAACAGAGCGAGACTCTGTCTCAAAAAAAAAAAAAAAAAAACAAAAAAGATGAGATTAATGATAACTTCTTCATCAGTTGTCCTTAGGCTTAAGTGAGATGATACAGGAAAGCATTTATCCTGGAACCTGGCAAGTAACAATTACTCAATAAACTGAAGAACTTATTTTTGCTCTCAGTTCATTTGCTACCCCATTAATTTAGTCTGTCATCCAGAATTGAGAGGCTTAGAGCACATACTTGGTTGGGAAATTTATGACCCAATAATCCTACTTCGGCCCTTCTTTTCCTTTAGAAAAGAAACTAACTTAGGGAGAAGTGGTTATTTCTGGAGAATAGGAATTGGAAGTGGGATGGGGACATTTTAACCCACTTTTATCTCTACTACCTATTTGTTCATTTCACCCTGTAACTGCCTGCCTTTTGACCCTATGCCAGTGTGTGTTCCATTATGTTTTCTTCCTATCCTGCTGTTTGTACATTCATTTAATAATTATTTAGTGGGTACCTACTATGTGCCAACCTCTACTGGGATCTGCTGGATTCAAGAGTGAGCTAGATAACATGGCCCCTGGCCTTAATGAATTTTTTGGACTTTGAAGTCAGATATATGTGGGTTTGAATGCTGATTCTTCCACGTAGTAGCTCTGTGACCATGAGCAAGTTACTTAACCTATTTCCTCATCTATAAAGATAATATCATCTTGTGAAGGTTCAATGAGATGAGTTCCTTTGAGCAACAGAGTAAGTGCTTTAAAAATGTTCCTTCCCTTGGTTCTTTGCCCCATTCTACCCCAAAGCTGACGAGGAAGGTTTCTAAGCCTTTTGCTGGCAAAGGGATTTCTCACAGCCTTCAGCCATGCGTCTCTCTGCCCTGCTGGCCTTGGCATCCAAAGTCAGTCTGCCTCCCCATTACCGCTATGGGATGAGCCGCCCAGGTTCCCTGGCAGACAAGAGGAAGAATCCCCCATGGACCAGACGGCGCCCGGTGGTTGTGGAACCCATCTCTGATGAAGACTGGCATCTATTCTGTGGGGACATGGTGAGAGCCTCAGACGGGGCGGAGTGATGGGGAGGCTCCTGGGCAAGGATCCTCCTCCCTGACCCTCGTGTATTCCCACAGGTGGAGATCCTAGAAGGCAAGGATGCCGGGAAGCAGGGCAAAGTGGTTCAAGTTATCCGGCAGCGAAACTGGGTAGTCCTGGAAGGGCTGAACACAGTAAGTGAAGAGAGAGGATGGGGGTGCGCAGAAGCCTGTCCCATCTGTCCTTCTCCATTAAGAGCAGCACAGGGCAGCAGGAGACTGGCTGAGGGGCTAGTGGTACTACTGAACCCTCTACTTTTCAACTTGGGCTGAATGCACTTAGCAGCATGGGTAAATCCCCTTCACACCCCCTTGCTTTCTGATATTCCCCCTCTCTTGGACAGCATTACCGCTACATCGGCAAGACCAAGGATTACCGGGGAACCATGATCCCTAGTGAAGCCCCCTTGCTCCACCACCAAGTCAAACTTGTGGATCCTGTGGACAGGCAAGCACATGGGGATCTGGTCAGAGGGTCTCTCACCCTGAGTCCATGAGCGTGTTGTCCAATGGGAATGGTGGGTTGGATGCTCTGGAAATTGAGGGGCTATCTCATGGACACGACTCCCTGTGGGTACCCCCAATACAGAGTTAGAGAAACAAAGTGGTAAGCTTGGTGTTTTCAACCATTGACTCTACTTTTGGGTTGGAGGGTGGCAGGGTACCTGGCTCCCAGGCCAGGCTCACCTCTTCTATCCACCAGGAAACCCACTGAGATCGAGTGGAGATTTACTGAGGCAGGAGAGAGGGTACGAGTCTCCACGAGATCAGGGAGAATAATCCCCAAACCTGAATTTCCCAGAGCCGATGGCATCGTCCCTGAAACATGGATTGGTAAGTCTGGGTGAGGGGCGGAAGATGGGGGGTGGGTAGGAGGAAAGTAAGGGATGTTAAGACAAGTTGGCAAGCCCTTCCACCCGTCTCCTTTCTCTGGCCCCACAGATGGCCCCAAAGACACATCAGTAGAAGATGCTCTAGAAAGAACATATGTGCCCCGTCTAAAGACACTGCAGGAGGAGGTGATGGAGGCGATGGGGATCCAAGAGACCCGGAAACCCAAGAAAGTCTATTGGTATTGAGCCTGGGGAGAGCAGCTTCTCCCCCACTTCTGTCTTGGCATTGAAGGCTGGGGCACCTCTTCTTCAGATGCCAATAAAGAGCCATGAGTCCTCCTGCGTGCAGCTGCTGTCTCTAGTAGAATGGCACCCCTAACCCCAGTATACCCATTCCTGATGTTATGATAGAATCTGGATGGAAGTTAGCTAGCCTTATGGTAGCCCTGCCAAGGACAGGGCCTGCAAATCAGGGATGGAGACCAAAGGAAGAGAGAGAGGTTCCCTCCATGGAGACCTCTGAGTAACAGAAGCTGCCACCTAGGCTGCCTGGTTAGGGAGGGCAGTGGGGACCAGAGTGTGACAGACGTAACTCGCACCTCTGCAGCAGCAGCACCATAGGGAGGGTGCAGTCTCCTTTTCTCTCCTTGTAGAAATGGAAGGGAAATAAAGATTTCCATTTTGTAATAAATAAAAAATAAAACTTTATACAATATTACATAACACGTGGAGGGAAAGGGTGTGGCACTGAAGGCTTGTGGGGAACCAGGATTCTGGAGGATGCAGGATGCTGGTTCTCTGGGGAAGGTGTACTGTGCTACACTATGGTACCTGGGCGGTTTCAGATGGGGTCTGAAATGTGCCCTTACTCAGGCTGTGTCAGCTGTCTTCAGTCTCCAGAACAGAGAAGGCCTGACCCAGGGGCATCTTGGTGGCCACCAGAACCAGGTTTCTGGGAGAGAGCTCAGGGCTAAAGATGGGCAGGAGCTCAGCGTGGAAGCCTGGGAGAAAAGCAAGGCTAATCAGAAGGAAAAAAATAAACCAAACTCTCACTCAGCCACTTCTTGCACAGCCTGTGGGCATACCCCCTTATCCCCACCGGGGAAGCTCTAGGGGGATTAAGGAGACCCTGCTGTCCATGAGGAAGACTTGGGAGGCAGTCCTCACGTATTGGACCTTCTCAGTGCCTGGGAAGTGTACTTAAGATGCACCTTAGGGAGCCACCAGCAGAGGCTGATTTGGTGAGAATCTATACTTTTTAACAAATTGCCTACCCTCACCCCACTGGTGACTCAAAAGCAGGGGTCCAAGAATCACAACAGTGATGAACCAGGCCCAGCAGATGTGGGGGCTGGGACTTGAAGGAAGAGCCCCAGAACTCTAGCCTCTCTGGGCCTGGGTCCCTGTAGGTCATCCTTACCTTGCTCCTGAAGGTAGAGCAGCCGGTCCAGTAGAATCAATGTCTCCACCAGTGGGGCCAGCAGTAGGGCCAGGCTGAAGAAGGCCACCACACGGTTCTCCTGGGCCTGGTGGGCCCGGAGGGCAGCCAGATTCAGCGGTAGCTGGGGGTCTAGCCCCACACGCTGTAGCCCCCGCTGCACATATCTGTGGGATAAGCCACAGACAGCACTTGGCTTGGTTTTAGGAACCTCCACCTCCCACTTAAACTTTGCCTCTTCCTAATTTGATTCCAACTTTGCCTGGTTTTCTACCCTCATTTGCATTTTTAAATATTTCTCTAGCTATAGGCTGTCTAATAGCAAATGAATCTAAAAATTTATATTCTGTCCAATTGTTTTGCCACATTTTTAGCATTTAAAAAATTTTATATTTCTCTGATAGTCTCCTGATAAAAGAGGGACAACTCCCTCTTAAAGAAATTTTTGTGGGCCAGGTGTGGTGGCTCATCCCTGTAATCCCAGCGCTTTGTGAGGCTGAGGCAGCAGGATTGCTTGAGCCCAGGATTTCAAGGCTGCAGTGAGCCATGATCACGCCACTGCACTCTAGCCTAGGTGACAGGGGAAGACCCATCTCTAAAACAACTTTTTTTGCCTCCCAATGCTATGTCATATAAAATTTTTTTTTTAAATAAAAAATAGAGAAATATTTGAGAAGTTGCCCTGGTCAAAGAACCCCAAATCACTCCTCTGGGAACATTTAGATTTTCTTTAGGCCATGCTAACAAGTGAGGGTGGGAAGAGAATCAGATCTCCAGTTGGTGATCTTCCCCCTACCACCCCCCACATCCCCCAACCTCACTCTTCAATCTTGAGCTCGTGGACCCGAGGGATCCCCTGCACGCCTGGCCGACGGAGCTCGGGCTGGGCGCGTCGGATGACCGTCTCCAGCGCTGCACGGTAGCAGTGAGTTCGGAGGCCAGGGCCAGCTCTCTGTAGCCGCTCAGCATACTCCTCCAGGGCATGGCAAGCCCCTTCCCGAAGCCTGTAGGGCAGTTCGTAGCCAGGCAGCCCAGCCACCCACTGACTCAGCGGGTAGCCACCAGGGTCACTCAGCTTCATGTAGCAGCAGCCCACTGAAGCCAGGGCCACCACCTCAGGGCAGCAGGAGAAGTGCCTCAGCAAGGCAACGCTCAGATCCCCACAGGCATGGAGGCCTGTTAGCAGCAAGCGGGCGCCGCCCTGACATGGGTTCTCCAGTGGAAGCAGAAGCTCCTCACACAGGGCCGTGGGGTCTACCCACCTAACCACGTGGTGTGGGGAGTGCCGAGGGCCAGTTTGGACCATCTGTGGAGGCAGGAAAGGACAAAGGCAGATGGAAAGTCTGTCTGCTGTCCCCCAGCCGCAGGAAGGGATCTGTCCTCTGTGTTAACTTCCCAAGGAGGAACGTGGGCGACAAGCTGGGGCACAGGAGAGCGCTGGACCATGAATCAGGAGATGGGATAAATTCTGGGTCTATCATTATTAACTTTGTAAATCTTTTCATCTTTGAGATCCAGTTTTCTTATTTGTAATGAGTCTAATATCTGACCGGCCACTTCTCAGGTTGTAAGAAGTACACAGTGTGGAAAGCACTTTGTAACTAGAAAGTGCCTTTGAGATCTGGGGAAGCAGGGAACCTTGGGAAAGAGGTAACAGAAATGGGCACCACATCATCTTAAGCTAAGAAACTCTGAAGAGGGAATTCAACCTCTGTGCCCAACTCCAGCCAAGCAGATCCTGCTCCTGCAGTGCAGGCTGCAGGCAGGGGCGGCCTACCTGTGGGTTCCTCCTCTCCTCCTTCTCCAGAGCCTGCAGGAGCTCCTGGTCCAGGCGCTTGGCTCTCTCCACCAGTCTCTGATCCCCCTCAATGCTCTTCACCATCAGCCCCAGCCCCAGAGACATGAAGCGGGAGAGATGACCCTGCAGTCATGACAGGAAGGATGGAGACAGCCCTGTTCAGTGCCCTATCCACTGTCACCCTCCCTGTCAGTGGCCTGGGCACCTGGGTCCCAGGCCCCATAAAAAGCTTAAGTTCTAGCCTGCCTGGTCCCACCACTTTTCAGCCCTGCCTCCCTGGGCCTGTGGCCTGATAACCTGCCCTCCCACTGTTTTATCCCCGTGACTCAAATAAACAGCACGTTAGGGGTCAGGCTCACCTGGCCTGAGCCCACGTCCACAACCTGGGTGCAGCCTGTGAGGTCACTCAGCTTCTTCACCAACTGAAAGAGGAGGGAGCAAAGGTCTCCTGGCCACTGGTTCTTGATGCCTGGGGCAAACACCCATTATGAGGGTAGAGGAGCCGAAGACGACAGAAGATGGACAGCGTGCCCCAGATGTGGAAAGCAAATGGGAATAAGGGTCGGTGGTGACCCCAGGTTCAGGCCATTCTCTTTGCTCTTCAGGTCAGTGACTGACTCTCCCCCACAGAGCCCTGCTGTGAAGCCATGAGCAGACTGTGGAGATGTGAGAACAGGAATAGGGTCGGGACACAGACTTAGTTGCCACCGAACCCCACAAAAGGATTTTTGAAGAAACCCCAGCATCGGGACATGATTATAGTGTCTGCCAAGGTGTGTGAACTTCTAGGGCCTTCGGTCCTGCATGTGAGGTAAGGGGCACACATCTTCACAACCCGCAGGCATAAGGAGTCCCCGGGCTCTCAGACACCATCTCCAGTCATCACCTCACCTCTCCCAGCCTCCGGATCTCATGCTGCTTCTTGGGCCTGACATGTTTCCGGAAAGGAGCTGTTAGTCGGGAGCTCTGGCTGGGGTTCTCCAGGAACTCCGACGGGGTGTGAAAGCCAGGCATCCGGGTAAAGGCCAGGGCATGGGCCGTGGACTTCAGGGCCAGCAGGGTGAGTGGCCACACTGACCTGTACCTGAGATAGTCCGGCCCGGGCCTCCAGTGAACAGTCCCGTCGCATCCTGAACACACCGGTTTACAACCCGGGGCCCAGGAAGAACTTGTAAGGCTCTCAGCAATAGCTCACTGCAGGGCTCAGTGCCTTGAGTTCCCCAGCACAGGGACCCCCTAGCCCATACCTTACCACCTCCCCTTCCCCAGGCATCCCCAGCAGCAGTGTAGCCAGCTGTGGTGGGTTCAGTCCGTCCAACGCTTCCTGCCATGAGTTAGGGAGTGTGTCCCACAGGTTGTCTGTGAAAAATTCCTGCAGAAGAGAAGCAATCAGGAGGGTACTACCATTCCCATTGTTTCCTGTCCCATCTCAATTCCACATCTGATAATCCTTATCAGATATATGGTGTGACAAACATTGATAAATGTAATTGCTAGTCTCATGTGTTCATCTCTGTCCAGTTACAAAGTAGCACGGTTTCCATTAATGTGTTTGATTAACTTAATTGTAAGTCCTCCTCTCTCCCATTTAATCTGTAATCTGCCTCTTCCCAGCACTGCTGCCACACAGGGCCACTGGCTGCAACCAGCAGGTACCTCCTACTCATCCAAGTCAGCTCTTTTTTTTTTCCTTTCAGTCCCAATAACTGCATTAGTCAGCTCTTCTCTGAAGCCTGCTCCAGCCTCCCCCAACTCTCAGGTGGCTGATCTCTGCTTCCTTCCCAGATTGCATTCTGGACACACCTTTCCTTTTAGCAATTTCCCCAATTATTTGTGTCTGTTTTCTCTACCCAACTAAACTTAAGGGATGGTGTCTTCTTCTCATCTGCATCCCTAACAATTACCAGAGTGACTGACACACAGTATTAGTGTATTACCACTTAGTAACCTCTTCTATATGCCAGATAAACAACATTGTGTATTTTTATTCATTCATTTCTTCATCACAATTTCTGGGGCTTTGTTTTGGTTATACACCAAGCTCTATTCTAGGCTCAGTGGATACAACAGTGAGCCAGAGAGACAAGATTCTTACTCTTGCAGAGTTTTCATTAAAAAAAAATTTTTCAAAAAAAGAAAAATTTTTTTCAGATAATATCAAATGCCACATAGACAATAAAACACCAATGAAACAGTAATGTAATGGAGACTTTGGGAGAGGACTACTTTAGATAGGGTGATGAGGGAAGACTTGTCTGAGGAGCTGACAATTGCGCTGAGACGAATGATGAACAGGAACGAGGCATGTAAAGAAAAGAGGTAATAGCAAACATTTACATAATATTTTCTATGCCAGGCACTGTTATAAACATTTGACATGTATTAATGCACTTAAAACAACCCTATGAGGTAGGTACTATTTTTATCCCCCATTTTAAAGATGAGGAAACTGAGGCACAGCAATTAAGTAATTTGCCCATGTCAAAAAGCTGGTAAGTAGCAAATGGATTTGAAACCAATTTTACTCTATAGTTCTTGGTCCTAACCATTCTCCTATTGTCTTTCTGTGAAGAAAAAGCATTTCGGTGCAAAGGGCCAGATGCCTGCCATGTTTCTGGAATGGAAATCAGGTCAGAGTAGGTACAGTATAGAGAAATGTGGAAGAGATAGTAGGGGTCAGACCGTCTAGAGCATTATAGGCAATGATAAAGAGTTAGGATTTCATCAATGCCCCTAGAAAACAAGGGAGTGTCATGATCAGATTTATATTTCAAAGATATCAATCTGGCTACGCAGTGAAGAACTGGTTATAGAAGGGCAGAAGTAAACACAGATCATTTAGGAAGTGGTTCAGAAGAGAGATAATGGTGGCTTGGCTCAGGGTGGTAGCAATGGAGATGGAGACAAACGGATGAATTTGGAACCTATTCTGAAGGCAGAGCCAAGAGGATTTGTTGAAAGATTCGATTGTGGATCAATGAGGGAAAGAGCTAAATCAAGGATGGCTTCTGGTTTGGGGTCTGAACAATTCAATAGATGGTGGTGCCATTTACTCATTATTTCATTTATTCTTCACAATGATCATTCAGACTGGGATAGAGTGCAGTGGAATCAGCATAGTTCACTGCAACCTCACATTCCTGGGCTCAAGGGATCCTTCTGCTTCAGCCTCCCAAGTAGCTGTGTGGCAGGGGTCCCCAGCCCCTGTGAAACAGAAAAGAAAACAGGTAGAAATTCTATGGGAACTCTATACCAGGTACTAAGGTTGTAAAACTGCTAACTTGCTTTACGACTTCCGTAACTTACTTGCTTACAAAGAACAGGCCTGCACCAGAAAGATAAGAATTCAAGGCCCACATGCATGCCTGACCACTGCCTGCTCAAGATCCTGCCGCTGCTCGGGATAGAGATAACTACATTGTAACTGTGCCCCTCACCCTTCCTAAAAATGTATAAAGGACTGTTACACTCTTTGTTCCGGGCTCAGAATTTGGACTCTGTCCTCTGAGCCTCACCGGTGAATATACGCTGGTCTTCTCCCTTGCCTGTCGCCTGGTCTCTGGGTCAGTCATTAGGAGAAGGCTCCTCCTTCTCCTCCTGCAACATTTTGGCCGGGCCAGCCAGCCAGAAGTGCTTTTGGTTGACAGGACCCAGGACGCCTTGCCTGCCCCTAGGCTGCACCGTGGGGGTCCCGGTTCCACCCGGTGACACTTGCCACTGAGAGCACTCTGAAGGCCTGCTGTTGCCACCATGTGGGAGTCTCGCCTCGACGACTGGAGGCCCCGCCGGAAGTACCCAGTCTGGGCTCGAACCAGGACAGGAACAAGGCTCATTGGCAGACGTCTGAACCACGGTAGGGAGCCCCGGGGCCTTAGACCTATTCCACTGAAGGGAAGGAGGCCCCGATCAACCCCTACAGACTCCTCGAGAAACTCCCCAGGAAACCAAACCGAGAAAGCGAGCTCCGCTAGGTTTGGGAGGGAGCGTGCAGATTATGAGTGCGTGAAGTGTAAATGAGACAGACTCCCAGCGGGGTTCCAACCTCCCCTCTATCTGGCGGAAGTGGGTGTTGAGTTCCGATCCGCGGTTCCAGGGCCTCCTCATACGGCTCAGGACAGCACGGATATGATAGCCGGAATCACCAGCCTGCCAATGCTAAGACGGGCCTGAAATATCCTCACCAGGGGACTGGCGGGAGAGGAAGGAAGCGGAAGTTGTCTTTTTCTTTGTGTTGAGACACCTCGGTGAAAGCCGGACCTCAGGAACTATGGGTGGAAGTCAGGGAAAACCCACTCCCTTAGAGATCATGATTAAGAACTTTAAGAAAGGATTTACTGGGGACTATGGGGTCAAGATGACGGCCCCCAAACTGAGGGCCCTGTGTGAATTAGAATGGCCTACTTTTGGAGTGGAGTGGCCACTAGAGGGCACCCTAGACAAGGATATCACTCAGGCAGTGTGGACGGTAGTGACAGGGGACCCAGGTCACCCCGACCAATTCCCCTATATTGATACTTGGTTACAACTAGTACTGAACCCCCCGCCTTGGCTTAGGGGTCCCATTTCCCATGTGCTAGTAGCAAAGAAGGGAAAGAGAGGAAAGCTAACTAGGGACTCTCGAGGGCCAGTAAAAGGGGACTTGGGCCCACCCATCCTGGTGGGAGACCTGGAGGACCTCGGCCCCAATTTGCCTCCACCGTATGCTCCGGGGCACCGACGTCAGCCACCCAAGCAGCCGACCTCTCCGGCCTCTTCTCAGGCCACCTCACTGGAGACAAGTTTGGACCCCGGACCTCAGACTCCAGTCAAGAGCCCTGAGGGCCCTAGAGAACAGTCTTCCTTAAGTCCAGAAGCTCTGCCCTGCTCTACTGGCGATGGCTTGAGACCACTGATGCTGACACCTCCTCCCGGAGGAACCCCTAGTCCACCAGTACTCTCACCCTACACCCCAGGAGTCGATCTACGAGGTCAATATCCCTTGAGGGAGGTCAGAGGTCCCGGACAGGTGGGAGAAGACAGTCAGATTCAACTAGGTCACCCCACCTTGGTTTATCAACCCTTCACAACTACTGACCTGATGAATTGGAAACATCACACCGTGTCCTATACTGAGAGACCCCAGGGGACGATAGATTTGATGCAGTCTATCTTCCAAACGCATAACCCGACATGGGCCGACTGCAGACAGCTCCTTCTGACGCTTTTTACCACAGATGAACAGCGGCATGTCTTACAGGCTGCCACTAAGTGGGTAGAAGAAAATGCCCCTGTGAGGACTCTAAACCCCGAGGCTTATGCTCAGAGACGACTCCCGGCAGAAGAGCCAAGCTGGGACCCAAACAATCCTGATGACATGAGACAGCTCATGGCCTACAGGGAGGCCCTCTTACAAGGCATCCGCAAAGCAGGGCAGCAGGCCGCAAATGTAGCCAAGGTCACTGAGATACTACAGAGGCCAGATGAGAGTCCGGGAGCCTTCTATGAGAGACTGTGCGGGGCCTATCGAACATACACTCCCTTTGACCCTGAGGCTCCTGAAAATCAGCGAACGATCAACACTGCTTTCGTGAGTCAGAGTGCAGGTGACATACGCCGCAAGCTCCAGAAGCTAGAAGGGTTTGCTGGGATGAATGCCACTCAGCTCTTAGAGGTCGCTAACAAGGTCTTTGTGAACAGAGATGTTGAGAAGAGGGAGGCTGAGAGAAAAATTTAAAAAAAGGCTGACTCGTGCCCTGCCTCCTTACGGGGAACCTCAGGCCTGCCAAAGGCAAATCAGAAAGGGAAACCAGGGATGAGGGAAACCAGGAAGCAAACCGAGTTACAAAGAGATCAGTGTGCCTTTTGTAAAAAAACTAAACACTGGAAAAAAATATATCCAAAACTGAAAGAAAAGAATCAGAAACAACAGTGACAGGGGCCTCATGGGCAAAACCTTGACTTCCTCCTCAATTCAATCCAGACTATTCTGTTTGAGGACTAAGGGGGACCAGGCTCCACACCTGCCCCCAAGGAGCCCATGGTCAGGATGAATGTAGGGGGCAGAGATACCCAATTCCTCATGGACACCAAGGCTACACATTCAATAGTGACTAGCCCTGTGGCCCCCTTGACAGATCAAAAAATAGACATCATAGGGGCCACCGGGAGAACAAGTCAACAACCCTTCTAAGCCTAGAAAATGTGTCCTGGGTGGACAAGAAGTGCTTCACCAATTCCTATACATGCCAGAATGCCCGGTGCCCTTGTTAGGATGGGACCTCCTTGGGAAGCTACGGGCAACAATCACCTTCTCCGAAGAAGGAAAAATGAAACTAGCAGTCTCGCCCCCGGGATTAATCTACACGCTAACGGTCCCTAGAGAACAGAAGTGGAGGATGTTTGAGGGACAGGAAGGACATCCATTGTGGCAGGAGATAGCTAGCCATTGGCCAACGGTCTGGGCTGAGGACAATCTCCCGGGGTCAGCAACACATCAAGAGCCGGTGGTCATTGAACTCCAGCCAAACAAGCTCCCCTTGCACCTCCACCAGTATCCAATCCCTCGAGAAGCCTTAGAGGGGATTAATCCACACCTTCAGAGACTACAGGACAACAGCATCATAGTACCCTGTCAATTGCCGTGGAACACCCTACTTCTGCCGGTAAAAAAACCAGGGACCCAAGATTATCAGCCAGTACAGGACCTCCGGGTTATAAACCAAGCTATTGTCACCCTACACCCAACTGTCCTGAACCCCTACACACTGCTTAGCCTCTTACCCGCCTCCACAACCTGGTTCACTTGTTTAGATTTAAAAGATGCATTCTTCAGCATCCGGGTAGCCACTGTGAGCCAAGAACTGTTTGCTTTTGAGTGGGAAGATCCGAGGACAGGGACCAAGAGCCAGTACACCTGGACATGACTTCCCCAGGGATTCAAAAATGCCCCCGCTATCTTCGGAGAAGCCCTGGCACAAGATCTGCGGAATTTCCCGTCAGCCTCACTTAGCTGTGCCCTGCTCTACTACATGGATGATCTGTTACCTGGACATGAAGACCTAGAAGGGTGTGCCAAAAGCACAGATGCCCTCCTCAAACATTTGGACCAATGTGGATGTAAGGTTTCCAAAAAGAAAAGCCCAAATTTGCCTACAAACTGTAAGATATTTAGGGTTCCAGCTCCAGAAGGGAGAAAGACTCCAGGGAGGGGACGAAAAGAGGCCATACGGTCCATCCCTGAGCCCACCTCCCAACGCAGGCTAAGAGAATTCCTAGGAGCCATTGGTATTTGTCGCATTTGGATCCCCAACTTAGGCAGTTATTACTAAGTGCCTCTATGAAGTGACAGAGGGGGGAGAAAAGGAACCTTTCATTTGGAAAAAGAGACACTAGAATGCTTTCCTCGAACTCAAAGGGAACCTCCAGAAAGCACCTGTGCTAGGGCCACCTGATTTAGAAAAACCATTCTACCTTTACGTATCAGAGAGACAGAAGATAGTGGTAAGAGTATTAATACAGAGACTTGGGTCCTGGGAGAGACCGGTAGCATACTTGTCAAAACAACTAGACGGAATAGCTGCAGTGTGGCCTCCATGTTCGCGGGCACTAGCTGCCACCGCTCTGCTTGCCCAAGAGGCTGACAAGCTCACTCTCGGCCAACACTGATTATTCCGATGCCTCACTAGGTCCTGACCCTGATGAATGCCAAAGGCCATCATTGGCTCACCAACTCCTGCCTCAGTAAATATCAAGGACTGCTATGTGAAAATCCCAGAATTACACTTGAGACTGCACAATGCTTAAACCCAGCTACCCTCCTCCCAGCAGGACCAGGACTGCCCCTCCAGGATTGTGAAGAAACCATTGCCCAGGTCTACTGAGGGCGACCCGACCTAAAAGACAGCACCTGCTCAAACCCAGACCTACAGATATTTGTAGATGGGAGCAGTTCTGTCAGTTCTGACGGAACCCGGCGAGCTGGGTATGCAGTGGTCACTCAGGATGAGGTGCTAGAAGCCCAAGCCCTGCCAGTCGGCACCTCTGCGCAGAAAGCCGAACTCATTGCCCTCATAAGGGCTCTTGAGATTGGAAAAGAGAAGGTGGTAAACATCTATACAGACTCTAAATATGCCTTTTTGACATTACGTGTACACGGGGCACTGTATCGAGAGAGGGGACTCTTAAATGCAGGGAAAAAAGAGTTAAAACATCCAAAAGAAATATTAAGGCTGTTAGAGGCTGTCTGGGAACCTAAGAAGGGGGCAGTCATACATTACAAGGGACATCAAAAGGGATCTAGCTTGGAGGCTTTGGGAAATGCTAAGGCCAAAGATGAGGCAAAGAAGGTGGGTACCTGGGAGACAGAGACGACAGAAAGGCTGATGGCACCCTTACTGCCGTGGCTTCCAAAAGAAATCCCCAAATACTCACCCCTAGAGTAGGTAGGAATGGTTAAAACGAGAAGGGGCTGAGACAGATGAAATAGGATGGATGATTCTTCCTGATGGACAAGTAGCTGTTCCTCACCTCCTCGGGCCAAATATTGTGAAAACAGCCCATAAGGCCATTCATCTTGGGGAAGAAGCTACAGAAAAACTTTTGGGAAGATACTTTTACATCCAACACCTCCCTGCTTTGGCTAAGAACACAAGCTCGTGTTGCACCATTTGCAGCCAACACAACGCCAAACAAGGCCCAGCCGCACCTCCCAGAATTCAGACGGTAGGCACTGCGCCCTTCAAGGACCTTCAGATAGACTTTTCTAAACTGCCTCGGTGTAACAGGTATTGACATTTGTTGGTTCTGGTGTGCCTGAAGAGGAAGAGCTCGTCTAGCCCCGCTCCAGTCACATCCCGGAGGCTGACTGGTCTACGCACGGCCGAAGCCTGAGGATGCCCCTGATGAAGAAACATGTAACGATTCCCTTAGGAATCAGTGGACTGGGATTAGGGTTATTAGAGATATTTCTATTTCATCATTTTGGAAAACATATAGCCGAAGGGCTAATTATTATTAATGTAACTTGTAACTAGATCTTCTTCCCCACTCAAATCCCCACTAATGGTCAGTTTTGATGCCTGTCAAGTGTTATCCTGTGACTCCCTACAAAATCAGAGACAACTTTTCTCAATTGACAGATATCTTTGTCCTTTCACTACAGATGGGTCTGGGGTTGGAAACTATGCAGATGAAGATGGGCCCCATCTAACTGGTAAAGAAGGGGGTTGCCCTAAAATCTATGGCCAGCCATACCAGTCCTAGACTGATGTCTTGTGGACCACCCAGTTTCAGGGTTGGACCTCCAGCTCTGGATGCCCTTCGTTAAAATCTAAGTTACACTTCACCCGGGGAACTCCAGCTCCGGATTGTCAGCCCTTGCAGTGTAACGCGGTACACATAACCGTTAATGTCCCTACCACTCTAGACCAGACCCCCACGCTGTCCAGAGTCTATGGTCTAAGGGTTGATATATCAGGCAAAGATCCCACAAGCACAGTGGCCCCCAAGCCCCAAAAGAATAAAGATAGATCTATAGTCACAATAGTGAAGATTAAAGATCTAAAACAGACACTAGCCATAGAAACAGGTTATCAGGATGCAAATGCCCGGATGGAATGGATCAAATATTCTGTCCGCACTTTAAACAAGAGCGACTGTTACACTTGTGTGACAGGAAGACCAGAAGCTCAGATTGTTCCTTTTCCTTTAGGCTGGTCCACAGACCTGGTGGGAATGACACACATGGTTGCTTTTTCCAAGACTCTGAGGCTGGGAGAAATGCATCCTGCATCTCACTATCTTTGCTATTCCCGGTAACTAAGGGCTCTGCGGGTCAGCCCCTGAGAGCCATAAAGCCACCTGCGGCAGGGGCTCATTTCACCTCCTGCCTCTCTAGGTGGGGGAAGAACTTAGCCTCAGTTGGAAATTTGACCGGGTGCAATGAAAAGTGAGAATTCTCCTCATTAGCCAACCAAAGCTGCTTTACTCATCCCACGAGCCAACGTATGGTGGTACTGTGGACATTGCCTATTTGAAGTTCTTCTGGAGAATTGGAATGGCACTTGTGCCCTGGTGCAATTGGCTATCCCTTTTATCCTGGCATTCCATCCCCATAACCTATCTCAACCATACTCTCACTCCCAACACAAGAGAGATGTCCAACGAATGCCGGGAGGATCCTTTGACCTACACATATATCTAGATGTTATTGGGGTACCACGAGGAGTGCCAAGTGAGTTCAAGGCTTGAAATCAGATAGCCACAGGTTTTAAATCTTTCCTATTTTGGTGGGTCACTGTTAATAAAAATGTAGACTAGATAAATTATATCTACGATAACCAACAGAGATTTGTTAATTACACTAGAGATGCCATTAAGGGTAGTACTAAACAACTGGACCCAACTAATAGAATGGCTTGGGAAAACAGGTTAGCCCTAGACATAATCCTGGCAGAAAAAGGCAGTATCTGTGTAATGATTGGAGGACAGTGTTGCACCTACATTCCTAAGGCACCATTACGAAAGGCCTCTAAGGACTAACCACTCTTGCCAATAAATTAGCTGAAAATTCTAGTATAGACGATCCCGTCAGAGATTGGATGGAAAGATTGTTTAAAAAATAAAAAGGACTTAAGACCTCTATATTAACTTCACTTACTATAGTTATAGGAGTACTTATCTTAGTAAAATGCTATATTAGCCCTTGCACCTGAGAATTAACTCAAAAACTAATAGAAACTGCCCTTACTAAACATAGTTCTTTTGGGTCCCCTCCCTCTCATCGTGGACAAATATTACTAGCCAATATCGAAGAAAATGAGAAATCTGAAGGTGAGACACCATAAGAGTCTCAAAGGGGGGAATGTGGTAGGGGTCCCCAGCCCCTGTGAAACAGAAAAGAAAACAGGTAGAAATTCTATGGGAACTCTGTACCAAGAATTAAGGTTGTAAAATTGCTAACTTGCTTTACAACTTCTATAACTTACTTGCTTACAAAGAACAGGCCTGCACCAGAAAGATAAGAATTCAAGGCCGACATGCATGCCTGACCACTGCCTGCTCAAGATCCTGCCGCTGCTCGGGATAGAGATAACTACATTGTAACTGTGCCCCTCACCCTTCCTAAAAATGTATAAAGGACTGTTACACTCTTTGTTCGGGGCTCAGAATTTGGACTTTGTCCTCTGAGCCTCACTGGTGAATAAATGCTTGTTTTCTCCCGCACCTGGTCTCTGGGTCAGTCATTAGGAGAAGGCTCTTCCTTCTCCTCCTGCAACAGCTGGACTACAGGCACAAGCCACTGAGCCCAACTAATTTTTCTATTTTTTGTAGAGACGAGGTCTGGCTCGTGCTCAGGCTGGTCTCGAATTCCCAACCTGAAGCGATCCCCCCCAACCCCGCTCCCACCCTCCCAGAGTGCTAGGATTACAGGCGTGAGCCACCGTGCCCAGCCTGGGATCCATTTTATAGCTGAGGAAACCACGACTAGAAGTGGAGCAGGGGGGAAGCCCAAGGTTAACACAGTAGGGGAAGCAGAACTAGTTCAAGTCTGTCAGATTCCAAGGCTAGAGCTATCCACTACACCACAAAACCAGGAATTTATTCAAAGCTTGGATGAATGAACATGTGTGTTCCTGGAACATCTCACATGTTCCTAGAAAAGTTCAACGTAGTTGCGGCATGGCTCAAACATCATGTGTTTTATTACCTTGGATTTAGGAAGGTTACCAAAACAATTTAGATATTAGAAACATCAATGTTTATGTCAGCTTAAAAAAAAGGGGGATCTCCCCTGTTTTAATCCCTTTTTGTATAAAAGACTGAAATTTATAGAAAAAAGGAGATCAGAGGCTAAATCTCCAGATTCTCTCCCTAGCCAGCCCACGACCAGGGTCACCCAGCCCACACCCCTGTGGCCTCACGATGATGTAGGCGTCCAGGATGGAACGGTAGAGCGCCAGGACACGGGTGAGGTTAACGGCTAGCTGCCTCCTCTCCTCGTGAGAAAGGCCCCGGGCGGAGATGCCCGGCATTCCGAGATCCAGCAGGTAGTGCAGGGAGCGAGAACGAGGTGAGGAGAGATCCAGGAGCAGTACTATGCGGGTCCAGGACCCGGGCTAGGCTCAGCTCTGCAGGAGGAACGGGAAAAAAGAATTTTGAGCTCGGTGCCCGACGCTGCCTTTCCGGGATCCCATTCTGGAGTTAAAGATCTGAGGTGCCCCCCTGACGTCACAGGTCGCGACGTCTCACAACGCGAAGGTATCAGCGTCTGAGACAGGTGGGGCGGGGTGACAGTACAGTGACGCCACAGAAGCCCGCCGCAGGGCCAAGCTCAAGGAGAGGGGTGGGCCAAATACCAGGTCCCGCCCCTTCCCGTACACTCCCTCCTCCTCTCCCGGAAGTGAGGCCGGGGTCTCCGGCGCGCTGCAGTTCCGGTTTGTCGCGGCCTCCCCACACCTTCGAGTTGTACCTCCACGGGGCTAGAGGGGCCGGGGAGCGCATCCCGCCCCCGCCCCCACCCACGCCGCCCCCACCTCCGCCGCCGCTGCCGCTCCTTACACACTCCGAATCACTGGCCTCGCTACCGGAGGTAGGGGCGCTGCGGGCGCGCGCGCGCCGCCCTCCGGCGCGTTCTAACCCGCGCGCCTGCCGTCCCGGGCTTCGTCGTCGCGCCCCGATTTCCGCATCCGGCTACGGACGCTTCCGGTCTTAGCGGGGCCCATCTAGGAGGTAGGTTTGTGAGCATGGAGGGATGGCCTCCACCGCGGGGGCAAAGTGTGCTTATTGAAGTGGGTTACTCCGAGCCTCGATTCCACCCTCAGCTGATAGGTGGTGTCAAATGTCCTTGCGTGAGAGAAGGACTTGGGTGAGATGCATGTGGAGATTCCCCCACTCCCAACCTGGAGCCGAGGGAAAGGGATGCCTGGATTTGTATCTCTATTCGTGGGGCCCGCGCTGCGGATGCCAGGGTAATCCAGAGTTCACCTACACCATACTCCTCGTTGCTTTCGAGCATGTTTAGATGTTCCCTTCGCAGGCAGAGTATAGAGCTCACCTATTCTGGCCTCCTAGACTCAAAGAGTTCGAGCTCGGTGGGACCTCCAGCCCCTTCAATTTACAAATGAGATTGAGACCTAGAGATGGAGAATGACCTTCCTAAGACCATATGGCTGGTAAATTGTGAGGCTTCACCAGAATCCAGGCTTCCTGGCTCACATCAGTGGTCCTTCCATAATTTCATGTTACGTTTTCATTTCCCCTCTTTCTGAGAGATTGCTCTGATGTCTTTCCTCCCTTAAGTCCTATAGAGATTGGTCTTATCTCATTTTTCTCCCAGACCTATGGACTCAATTACCAGGATCACTTTCTTCCCCAGGGTGTACTACAGACCTCCACATGTGGGACAATGGGATTCAGCAGAGAATGAGTCCCCCATCCTCCTTTTATCTGTAAGCCACTCTTTCCAACTGCCTTTCCACCACCCCCTGTCCACATGTCTACCATACTCCTCAACCTGGACTTTGGGGAACCTCCTCCCAAAAAGGCATTAGAAGGAAATGCCAAGCACCGAAATTTTGTCAAGAAACGGCGGCTCTTGGAACGGAGAGGCTTTCTGAGTAAAAAGAACCAGCCCCCTAGCAAAGTACCTAAGTTGCACTCAGAACCTCCAAAGAAAGGGGAAACTCCTAAGGGGGATGGCACTTGGAAGATCCCTCCATTTCCCAAGAAGAAGAAGACAGCTGCCTCCAGCAGTGGGTCAGAACAGTCCATGGACAAGAAAGCCGCAGTGTCTTGGCTGACCCCTGCCCCTTCAAAGAAGGCTGATTCTGTTGTAGCTAAAGTAGATTTGCTGGGGGAGTTCCAGAGTGCCCTTCCAAAGATTAAGAGCCACCCAACCCGCTCCCAGAAGAAGGCCCCTCAGAAGAAATCCTCTCAGAAGAGTGTTCCACAGAACTCCACTCAAGCTCACTCAGAGAATAAATGCTCTGGAGCATCCCAGAAGTCGCCAGGGAAGATGGTGGCAATTGACTGTGAGATGGTGGGCACAGGACCCAAGGGGCATATTAGTTCCTTGGCTCGATGTAGCATTGTCAACTACAACGGAGATGTGCTTTATGATGAGTACATCCTTCCGCCCTGCCACATTGTGGACTACCGGACCAGATGGAGTGGTATCCGGAAACAGCACATGGTGAATGCCACGCCCTTCAAGATTGCTCGAGGCCAGGTGAGAAACACAGGGCATGATGGTGGCAGTAAGGTGGGTCAAGAGAGGTCCAAGTCATGTTTCAGCAAAGGATGTCACTTTCGGAAGGTGCCAAAGGTTTGTGGAGGGAGGGAGAATATCAGTTGATGAAGAAGTCCTCCTGTTGGCGTAAAAAGTGGTGAAAGTCAGGAAGGTACAATTAGCTGGTATCACAAACTTCATTAGTCAGGACCTGTTTTAGGTCCCAAGAGGGATCCTAATCTGGGGAACTGGGAATCTGCACAGAGAAACAACAGCCAGTGATGAAACTGGACAGAGCAGCAGGCATGAGTGTCAGAGGAAAGGGCTCAGTTTGGGAATGCCTTGTAGAATTGGGGCCTAGGGTTAAGAGGGGAGAGGTGGAGAGAGCTTCCCAAGCAAAAAGTAGCCTGGGGCGAATGTGGAAAGTTGACAGGTGGGGCATATTTGTGTAACTAGGACAGGGATCCTGCAGTGGAGGGCATAAAAGACAGGGCGGCCATGTCAGGTTCTCATCTCACTCATTCTAGCCCTGTGCTGAATATTGGGAGCCCCCAACAAATGAACAGGAAAAGAGGGTGAACCGGGAGAGGTGAAGAGGAAGTGAAGGAGAGCCAGAGGGGAGCCTGCTGTTTGGGAGGCCACCAGAGGGCGCCCTTGGTCCATGTCATTGCAATTTCAGGTCCACACTCTGCTCCAATAATGCCTTATATGCTAAAGTCAGTTGGAGGAAGTTCATCAGATGTGAAGCGACTGATTATTAGAAAATACTTGGAAGAAAGAGTTGAAGAACATCCTGTGCACAAAGGGCACAGCTAAGCAAGGGCTTGGGAGAGGCAGAAGATGGGATGGGTCTGAGACAGCAAATCTGCTCAGCTTTAATGAGAGTTATGTGTTAAGGTTAATAAAAAATAAAGGTGGTGGTGGACAATAAACTGTATGTGAAGTCAGGAGCACCCACATCTGGTTTTCATCATAAAGCACTTCCCCAGTGCCCGAGCTGGGGTTATGAGACTAAGCTATATCCCAATGAGTTTGACCCCTTCCTTCAAAGGGGTCCCCTTGGCAGGCCATGCAGGACTATTGCTTTTGTTTACAACCTGTTTGGAACTGCATTTTGGGATTGGCCTTCAGAGCTGGTGGCATATTCTTCCGTTGTCCTCACTGGTAATATGTCTTCATGCTTTAAGATCCTGAAATGGTTGGGCATGGTGGCACCTGCCTGTAGTCTCAGCTACTCAGTAGACTCAGGTGGAAGGATTGCTTGAGCCCAGGAGTTTGAGGCCAGCCTGGAAAACATAGCTAGACACTCCATCTCAAAAAAAAAAGAAAAGACCCTCACAAAAAAGAAAAGACCCTCACTTAAGCCTAGGAGTTCAAAGCTTCAGTGAGCTATGTTAACACCAGTGCACTCACACCTGGGCAACCTGTCTCTTAAAAAAAACCTGAAATAATAAGTTATTATCTTTTGGTTATAAGACTGATGTGAACAAGGTTTCCTCTGCAACCTTAGTCTATAAGTGATTCTTTTTTTTGAGACAGTCTCACTGTGTTGCCCTGGCTAGAGTGCAGTGGCATCATCTTAGCTCACTGCCACCTCAAACTCCTGGGCTCAAGTGATCCTCCTGTCTCAGTTTCCCGAGTAGCTGGGACTACAGGCGTGCACCACCATGCCCGGCTAATTTTTTCCTATTTTTAGTAGAGATGAGGTCTAGCTCTTGCTGACGCTGGTCTCGAACTCCTGACTTCAAGCGATCCTCCCACCTTGGCCTCCCAGAGTGCTAGAATTACTGGCATGAGCTACTGTGCCCAGCCCTGTAGGTGATTCTTAATCTTTTATGACTTGTAGATCTTTTGAGAATTTGATGAAAGCCATAGACTCTCTTCCCCCAATAATAACTATATACATCTATCTGCATATAATTTGGGGCTTCTGTTACCTCCCTGGAGGCCATTTTTTTTTTTTTTGAGACAGAGTCTCACTGTGTTGCCCGGGCTAGAGTGCCGTGGCGTCATCCTAGCTCACAGCAACCTCAAACTCCTGGGCTCAAGCGATCCTCCTGCCTCAGCCTCCCGAGTAGCTGAGACTACAGGCATGCGCCACCATGCCTGGCTAATTTTTTCTATATATTTTTAGTTGTCCAATTAATTTCTGTCTAATTTTAGTAGAGACAGGGTCTCGCTCTTGCTCAGGCTGGTTTCGAACTCCTGAGCTCAAACAATCCGCCCGCCTCAGCCTCCCAGAGAGCTAGGATTACAGGCGTGGAGCCACCGCACCTGGCCCCTGGACCCCATTTTTGACTCCATGGGTCCCAACCATGTGTCTAAGGCCAGCATAATGACATTAATAACAGTTAAAAGACTTCAGGTAGCAAGCCAAAACTGAACTAGATAGTTACATGAACATCTCAAATGTGAGTGTGATTTAGGATTGAAGGCAAATCTGTCAATGGGACAGACTAATGGGAAGGTAAGGAGCCACTGGCAATGTGAGTCCAAACAGAGTTACACCATGGAAATTACCTACTAATGGGGAAAAGGAAGAGGAAGGTGGATTTCAGTAGAAAGAATACTTGTGGTAGAGGGCATTTCATGGATGAGGCAGGTAGGCAATCAGTAAAAAGAACCCAGCAGGAGTGATGGCCATGGTGGGCTTTCAGAATACATGGGTTCCACCTTTCGGTCTTCCTTCTCAACACTTTCTGTTCCACACTTGTTCCAGATCTTGAAGATACTCACAGGGAAGATAGTGGTGGGGCATGCCGTCCATAACGACTTCAAAGCCCTTCAATACTTTCACCCCAAGTCCCTTACCCGTGACACCTCCCATATCCCCCCACTCAACCGGAAGGCTGACTGCCCGGAGAATGCCACCATGTCTCTGAAGCATCTCACCAAGAAGCTGCTGAACCGGGATATCCAGGTAGCCTCTCCTCGTGTGCCAGCCGCCATGCCCCTAGCCCCCATCTTGGGCATGGTAGAGGTTCTTGTTTCTATCTCTCTCCAGGCTCTGACCCCAGAAGCCTTCTTGTAGAGTTCCAGGCAGTCTACTCTGATTGGAAGAGCTTTGGGTTAAGGGGCCCAGTAGTCTCTATCTGTTGTCAGCCTCACAAGGATGTTCCAAAGGCTACTTTGAAAAAGGAAAAAAGTCCTAAATGGATATAAAGCCCTAACTAAGAAAGGAAGAAAGCAGGTAGTCATGGTGGTCTAAAAGGTAATGTAGTGGATGCAAGGATCACTCATATAATTCACATGCTTGGCCTTCCAGGAAGAGGTGGCCCACCTGGTGGGAAAGTGTGGACACATGTCATATAGAGCACAGTTAAGGAACTGGGGATGGTAGAAGACTTAGAAGGCCTGTCTCTGATCTGGTATGTTCTGTTTCTACAGAACTTAATATGGCTTACACATGTTGCTGCAGGAAGGGTTGAGGTAGACAGTAGCAAAGGTTTCCTAGGAGTTAAACCCCTGAAGTTAGATAAGGAGTAGGGCCCCACCAGAGTTGTGTCTTTGTAGCCCACTAACTGTGGAAGAAACTGTGGTGGGAGTAGGGGAAGGAATACAGAGAGTCAGTTGGAAAGGAAAGAAACAGCTTCGTATGGCTTCAAGCTCTTGTCTTTCTCTTCCCTTATTCAGGTTGGGAAAAGTGGACATTCCTCTGTGGAAGATGCCCAGGCCACCATGGAGCTGTATAAATTGGTTGAAGTCGAGTGGGAACAGCACCTGGCCCAGAATCCCCCAAAAGACTAGTGGCAGTGGGGACACTGATGATGTGGGGAGGCAGAGGCAGCAGCCAGGAGAAACAAGGCGACGGACTAACGGGCAGCTCTACTAGCTCCACGTCTTTGGAAGCTAGAATTGTTGGGGAGGCTGAAGCTCTACCCTAGACTTAATATCCATTGAAATTTCGCCTCAGGTGTTGTGTCCTGTGTCTGATTAAATGTCCCGTGGAAGGGAGAGTCCCCATGTCAGAACCCAGCCCTGTACTGGTTACCTCTTAAATGGTGCTAACCATAGGTCCCAGGGTGCTTTGTGCCAGTCAAGCTTTTTGACTTTCAAGGGGCAGGGCATACAGGGAAATGTAGTTTCCCAAACTGCCTTATTATTGGGGTGGCCATATGTCTTATTTTATGCCTTTTATTCTTAAATGAATTAACAATACTCTTTTTCATTCTCAAAAGTATCCTGGTTGGATAATAAATTGTCACATTACATATTACAGACTCTGCTTTGGCTCAGAGTCTCCATCTGTGTCAGGATGTTACCTGTTCTTCCCACCGTGACTTCCAGAGGAGCCATCGCTGGTGAGGTTCAGTTCTCCTTAGGGTTACAAGGCAGTAAAGACAAGAGTGTAGCTTAGAAATCAACTCTTTGGATTTGGGAAAGCAGTTTCTTTCCTAAGGTAATAAAGGATTTATTTAATTTAGATCCTGCGTGGTAGGTTAAAAAGAATTTAAAGTGTTTTAATAGTTTTTGGTCGTCTTTTACCTTGCTAAACCAAGCCTCTAAAAACTCAAATTATTCCCTCGATAAATTTTTATAATGGAAAAGCAATTGCGTAGTGGTTTCTTTTTAACTTCATATTAAATAGCTTTGTCACGAGGTATTGCGGGGCTGTAGTTCTGGGGCGGGTATCCAGGGTCTCTGGATGGTACTAACTGGGGCCCTCGTTGGCTAGAAGTCATTGAGAAGCACTGACCAAGCCCCTGTGGGGCCCATGTTACATGCATGGTGCCTTGTCCTCATCCCTACTACAAATCAATGACCACCCTTAACACCTCAAGCCATGTGAACCCCCTCACACAGGGGGTGTGTGACCGGGAGAGTGAGGCAGAGAACGAATCAGTGGGCATGAGGGAGGGATGGCGCAGGGGAGGAAGAGTGCTTGGTGACGGCAGCCTGGTTGCTGCTGCCAGCTCTTCTCAGTGGCACACACCCTCATCTTGGGAAGGTGAGTCATGGGTCTGACCTTGTGTCCAGGATTACTGTCTGCACTCTTTCTTGAGAGAATGCCACTCCATGGCTGCTCCTAGACTTTTTCCCTCTTGAGTGCCCTGGTCCGGTGCCAGGGTCCAGAGTCACAGTCATGGCTGCCTGTAGAAGGGAATTTCCTGCAGCCAAACCAGACCCCAGACATGGTCTTGTGTCCTGCACTGCGGGGTCTGCTTGCACAGGCAGCTGTTGCGCTCTGAGCAAGTTGGTTCCAGTGGAGCCCAACATATGTAATGTCCGTGACCGTTCCAAAGGGGCGCCAAGCATCCTTACGCAGTGAGAAGTGGGAACAATCTAGGAAGGCCACACCAGAAAGTAGGAATATACATGGAAGCAGTTCTTAACACATTGTGATCAGTAAACTGGACGATAACTAGGAAATTCTCATTTAACTTCAATCTTCGGGGTACTTGTTGGCTGGAACAAAATGGGCGTTGTGTGTGTCTTGGTAAAGTAGCAACTGGCTTTCATGCTCCATCCACCCCCAGGCCCATGTCTAGAAAGGCACTGGGGGTCTCCCTCCAATGCGGGAAAGAGCTCAGTCTTTTCTCACCAAGAAGAACCTGGGAGAGCAGAAGACCTTGCAGACATTTCCTTAACTCTTTACTCTCATTACACTTTATGGTCAGAGCCCAGCTCACCTTGCAAGGGTGCCTGGGGATCCCCTGTACTTCAATTCCCTCCCTTTTTTGTCCCTCTGGCCCCCAAGGTCCTGGCTTCATCCAATTATGGTAGACGAACCCTATCGTGTATTGTTGCTTGAATCCCAATCAGCAAGTCCCATTTTGCCTTTTGGTCTTTCAGAGTGGAGCATGTGCATGACAAAATGTAAGCTCTTGCCCATGATGCTCGTTCTTTGCATGGCATAATGAAGTTTTCTAATACTGAGATCCGCTGCTGCAGGGGAGAATGAGAAAAGACGACGTGTGTAAGAATCATGTCCTGCCAGATATGCTTGTGGTAGCCTAAAACTTAATTTAACAAAGTGGTCCTTAAAAAGGAAAGGGAGAACGTATTTTGAAATATCAGGCAATAGCACTGCTCCTCCCTCTACCCTTAAGAACCACTGATCCAGGAAAGGCTCCAAGGAGAAATCATTTGATTACTAGTTTAACAGATGATTACAGCTGACAGGAGGAAGGATCATGTAATTATGAACTTGCCCCAAGACACATTAGCCCAGGTTCAATTTTAGAGAGACAAACACCTATGAATGCAATATGCCAGGTGCATCTGTATATTGTAGTTCACAAAACACTTTCACTTACCAAATGAAGAGCAAGTAGATCAAGTCCACCGTACAGCCAAGAGCTTTTATTTTTATTTATTTATTTTTAAGACGGGATCTTAACCTTGCTCAGGCTGGTCTCGAACTCGTGATCTCAAGCAATCTTCCCGCCTCGGCTTCCCAGAGTGCTAGGATTACAGGTGTGAGCCACCACGCCCGGCCTACTTTACATTAATACTGGGTTCCGAGCTTGATTTTGCCACTTAAAGTATATTTGTAACAGTGAGTAAGTCACTTTGCTTCTTGGCATCTCAATGGTTCTAGTGCCAAAATCTTGGGATTCTTTTCCAACCTTGGTGTTTACCTGATGTTTGCTATCATTAATATTGTAATAAGAATGGCAACCATTTATTGAGTGCTTTATGACAGGCACTGTGCTAATCCCTCCAGGTGCATTATCTCATTCTCTGTAAGGTAGGTGGTATTATAATTTAACACATGAGGAAACTGAGGCTGACAAAAGATAAGAAATCTTTCCCAGGCCAGTTATCTGGAAGTTGGCCGTGCTGGCACTCAGACCTGCCAGGTCTGCCTGTCTGGAGTCTCTGCTCTTAACCACCGCCTTGCTCTTCTGTTAACACATCCAAGTGGCGTCTGGTGAGACTTGGAATCTTTCCACTCAAATATTTATGAAGCACCTGTTATGTGTCAGGCGTTGTGTAGGCACTAGGCAATCAGGGCATTGTCTTTGCTCTTGAGTTGCATACAGCAACCTGAAGAAGAGAAACCAGTAGACTACTTTCAGTGCACTGTGGCAAGTGCTGTCCAGAGTCATTGAAGGATTTAAAGCAGGGGAGTGATGTGATCAGATCTGTGTTTTTGAAAGATGATGATGGCAACCAAATGGAAGCTGGATTGGAGAGGGGCCATGAGATGAGTTCTGTTGGGATAATTTGGAAGAGCAGTGGTGGAGGCCTGAATCAATGAAGTAGGAAGATGCATCTGAGCATCACTGAGGAGGTAGAATCAATAATACTTAGAGATCAGGGCAAGAGGATAAAAGATTGACTTGATATTTCTGAATTAGGGGGATCAGCCATTCACCAAGAGAATATGGTGGGGAGAGGAGCAGGTTTTGAAGAAGATGAGTTGGGTTTTCATTGGGTTGACTGAGCTGCTTGAAGATAAACCAAATGGGTATGTCCAGGGAGCAGCTGGATATACCACACTGGAGCTTAGCAGAGCAAAGAGATCTAGGGCTGGAAACTAAGGCTTGGAGACAGCAGTGTAGCAGGGGCATGGGAGCCCGAGATTGGGCTGAGGCCTTCCAGGAAGGAGCTATAAAGAAGAGCAGAAGGTCACGATCAGAGTCTTGGGGAGTACCCATACTTACACACTGCTGGAGGTAGAGAGGACTAAGAAAGCTACCAGACAGGTAAGAGGACAACCAAGAAGGAGACTTTCCAGGAGGGGGGAGATACCGGTATCAGATTTTACAGAGAGGACCGGTAAGGTAAGAACAAAGAAAAGGGTCTGTTGTAGTCCTTCTCCTGAGCAATGCTGGGGGCGGGAGTTGGGAGGGCAGCAAAAGCTCAATTGCAGCGGGTTGGGGAATGAATTGGCGGTGAGGAAGCAGAGAAGTGGGTGTGGACTGCTCTTTCTTGGCTCTGGAGGGAAGCAGATGAGGGTCGCTATAGGAGCAGAGGGCCGAAGATGCTGAGGGATGGAGCGAGTGGGTGATAATGTAGCTGGGGAAGGGGCAGGTGAATGCTGCTGTGGGTCCTGAAAGGGTAGGAGATGGGATCCTGAGTTTAGCCTTGGCCAGCATCAGGGACACCTTGTCTTCTGGGACAGAAAGGAAAGAGAAAAGGGTAAGGGCAGAAAGATATGTTTCTTGGTGGTGGTGGAATAAAGTGATTAGTACATGGCGACCTCGATTGCTCATTAAATTGGAGGTAGAGTGGTCTGCTGAGTATGAGGGGGAAGCCAATGGGTCAGAAACTTAGAAAGAATAGAGATAGCTTAGAGAAACCTATGAGAAGCATGGGAGAGTGAGCTGCACAAGGACACAAGGAAGGGCTGCTGAGCAATGTTCAAAGTCCCTGATTTGTGTCAGAAACTGAAGTTGCAGGGAAACTGCAAGCTGGTTGTGATTTTTTTTTTTAAAAACATCATTTGGCATCCCAAATTTAGAAGCAGAGAGTTTAAATGATTCGGGCTGTGTAGGCTGCAAGGCGAGGATGGGGGCCGGTTCCAGAGGCCAGTGTCTGAAAAGGGATGGAGACAGTAGTCAGTGTCCATGGAGTGTTGAGTAAGCACTGGAGGTGCCCGGTGGCTGCAGGACTGGAAGCAGAGGAACCCTAGGAGCCTGAGCTAGACCCTCAAGGACCTGAGGTGGGCAGATGCCGCAAAGAAGGAAGAGAAGATGCAATAAGTACGTAGTATGAGCCTTATAGAGTTTGAGGGAGGAGATTTCTAAGAGGGCAACTGAGGCATAGGAAGCATCACTGAGAAGCATGAGGAATTCTGAGCTCTCCAGCCAGTTGTTATGACCTCAGCCAGGACTGTTTCGCTCTCCTTTTTTTTTTTTTTTTTGTTGCCCGGGCTAGAGTGAGTGCCATGGCGTCAGCCTAGCTCACAGCAACCTCAGACTCCTGGGCTCAAGCGATCCTACTGCCTCAGCCTCCCGAGTACCTGGGACTACAGGCATGCGCCACCATGCCCGGCTAATTTTTTTCTATATATTTTTAGCTGTCCAATTAATTTCTTTCTATTTTTAGTAGAGACAGGGTCTCGCTCTTGCTCAGACTGGTCTCGAACTCCTGAGCTCAAACAATCCGCCCGCCTCGGCCTCCCAGAGAGCTAGGATTACAGGCGTGAGCCACCGCGCCCGGCCTCGCTCTCCTTTTTATACCTGCTTTTTTTTTTTTAAAGTACCTGTCTTTTGTGTTTTTTTTTTTCCTTTGTTGTTCTTTTTCCCCCTCCTGTTCTGCTGAACATAGTACCTCTCTGATACACCAAAGCTCCTACCAAGGACAGTTAAATAAATGATTAAATCGACAATGAGGCTACTGATGAAAGTCACAATCAAGTGTTTCTCTGAGCCTTAGTCATTGATTTTGGCTGAAGTCATTCACTATGTTTCATTCTTTTGTTTAAAAAATACTCATTTGAGCTCCAACTATGTGCCGGACACCGTTGTAGGCAAGCAAAGCCTACATGGGCATGCCTTCTAATGGCTTGGTAAGTGATATGAAGAAAAGTAAGAGGGGAAGGCAGGTATATCTGTACATGAGATTTCACATGAGCTGTTTAGGGAAGACCTCTCTGAGGAGGTGACATTTGAGCAGAGACATGAAGGAAATGAGGAAGCAAGTCATGTAAATATCTGGGATAAGAATATTCCAGACAGCGATAGGTGCAAAGGCTGAGGCAGAAGTGTGCTTGTGTATTCGAGGAGCAGCAGGGAGGCCACTGCGGCTGGAGCAGAGGAAGTGGTAGGAGATGAGGAGGGAGAGCAGGGAGAGCTAAGCAGGTAATACAGAGCCATGCAGCCTGTGGTAAGGACTTGGGCTTTTATTCTGCCTAAAATGGGGAGCCACAGCAGGATCGTGAGCAGAGGAGTGGTGTGAACTGATTTGTAGTGGCTGCTGTGAGACGGGGGAGAGAATAGGAACAGAGAGAATCAGTGCAGAGGCTCTTACTGTAATCTAGGCAAGAACTGACAGGCATGGTGGCAATGGAGGTGGTTAGAAGTGGCCTGATTTGAGACAGCTTTAACTTTACACACACGGATGGTATTTGGTGTGGTGGATGTTGAACAAACGTTTAATCCAAGGCTGACATCTTTGGCCTTTGAGTTCTTATCAGAGCTCCTGTACACACTGGCCCGCCCACCAAAGAGTGCTCAGGGAATGCATGCACCCTCAGAAGTGGGGGACCCAGGTGTGGTCGCGGGGAAGACTGGCTGCAGACACATTGGGAGACAGTTGGGTGCATGATCTTTTAGGCAGTGAATAAATGGGTGACATCTACAGATGTTCCTTGACTTAGATGGGTATGTCCCCATAAACCCATCATAAGCTGAAAATATAAGTCAAAATGCATTAAATGTATCTAACCTACTGAACATAATAGTTGAGCCTAGCCTACCTTAAATGTGCTCAGAACAATTATATTAGCCTACAGTTGGGCAAAATCATCTCACACGAAGCCTATTTTAGCATAAACTGTTGAATATTGCATGTAATTTATTGACTGCTGTACTGAAAGTGAAAAACAGAATGCTTGTGTGGGTACTACTGAATACATACTGCTTTTTGCACCCTTGTGAAGTCCAAAAATCTTAAGTTGAACCATCTCAGCATAAGTTGCACTGCTGAGGAGGGGGGTGGGGCAAGCCAGGCTTCTTGTCCCCACCCCTCACTGCCCCTGGCCTTCCTGAACTGCTTGCTGTGCGCCTCTTTGTTGCATCTTCCCTTTGCCTCCCGTGGCTGAGCCGTGATGACTTATTGGTTTTGTTTGTTCTTTTACTTTTTTTTTTTCTTTTCCATATGACTTCTAGTCTTATTAGGGACATCATCAACTCCATGCTTTCTTTGAAAGGGTACATATAATGCATAGGATTTTGAGAGGCAGAGGGTTAGGAGAGAGGAGGTGCTGTTAAGAATTTCTCAGAGAAGGACAAGCACACCTTAATCCTCTTCTGGGCTTAGCCAAATTCCATTCTGAAGTGTTTAAGAACAAAGCTTTGAAATCAGACAGACTAGGACAGCACATGGAAAGCTCTTGCACAGTGGTGGGCCCAGAGTAAGTGCCACTCATCTCCCAGGTCCATGCCTGTGACCCTGACCTGGCCTGTCAGAGCACAGAATAAATCATAAATCATCTGGCACTCCTAGGCCAGAGGCAGCTTCCCCAAAGGCCAGGCCCTTCACTCCCTTGCACCCTATGGAATCCTGCTCGGTTGCTTCTTTAGAAAGATTTCATGAGAGGGATACAAATCACAACGGAAGGAGGAAGAAGGCAACTGACTGCCCCGGCTGGGAGCCGGGGAGGGAGACGAGCACACACCCAGGACCGACAGGGAGGCAGAGGCAGATAATCCAGCCTGGCAGCTCTAGACCAGAGGCTGGGGCTGGGTCTTG
This sequence comes from Propithecus coquereli, assembly GCF_000956105.1. Taxonomy (NCBI): domain Eukaryota; kingdom Metazoa; phylum Chordata; class Mammalia; order Primates; family Indriidae; genus Propithecus; species Propithecus coquereli. The sequence continues at coordinate 1,474,430 of NW_012151840.1, forward strand.
GGGCTGAGCTGGCAGAGTGGGTAGTTGTTAGGAAGGTTTCCTGAAGGGTGGGAATGCGGAGTTGGGGCGGGAGTGAAGGGGCCAGGAGCGGGGGAAAGGTCAGAGTGTTCTGGTGGCTTCCTCCCAGGCTAGCTGCACACATACACACTCTCCCCTCCAACACCGGGACTGCCTTTACCCACCAATCGATTGCAATCGATTGCAATCGATTCCCTGGGGCTCCTGGGAGCCTAGCGTCAGGGGGTTAGGGAGTTTATGAGACTTGGCCCACAGAGACCACAGGTGCCCATAAGCAGCAAGAAAGGTGCACCCAGTGAGTGTCCTGGATCCAAATGGCTCCCTCTCTGGGCCAGTTACTGTGGCCTCAGCTGGAAGACTGACTAACCAAATACCCAGATCATACAGAATCCTGGAAACCTAGTGCTGACAGTCCCTGAGCCCTGGGATTTAGGAGGCGTGAGACTGTAACGAGGAAGTTGGCAGCTGTGAATTTCAGGAGCTGCTGGCTCCTTTGGTCCCCTGGGGACGTGTCCCTGCAGATCCCCAAGTCCCAAAGCTCCCACCAGATGCCTTGCCCCAGGTTAGTAGAGGAGTCACAGGCAGGGGGAGGTTGGGAGCTTCGCAGGGCGTCAGGGCAGCCTGGCTGACTCTGGAATTCACAGGCCTCAGCTCAGGGCCCTGTGGGAATCCAGGCAGGCTGGGGGGCCCTGGCAAATGGGATGGGGTAGGAGCACTGGGCAGGGGGAGGCAGGAGACTGTTCAGTCTCTCTTTCTTTGACAGCTGATATTTTCCAGAGCTGGCGCCCGCATAGGAAAGGAAATCAGAGCTTCCCACCTCACACATCTTTTTCCCATTTTGTTCATGCTGCCTAGAGAAAGCCATTAGGGCTAGGTCAGTCTGGGGCCTCCCCCTCCCGCCCATCTCTCCAGCCCCGCTATAAAGAGGGGTGGGGGTGGGGGGTCATTGGAAGGACAAGGACCTAGCCTGGCTAAGGGGCCAGATTCTGAACTCTTGTATCCCTTCTTAATTCCCTGCTTGCTCAAGATAGGGGGTGGGGGCAGGGACCAGGAATCTGGGCTCCTGCGGCCCTCCCTCATTCTGCTCAAATCCCCCTGAACATGACTATCTCCAGGGAGTCTGGCCCACTAGCCCCAAGGAAAAGGCCTGCCAGACAGCCAGTCAGTCCTGGGTCTGTTTGCAGCAGGAAGGGACCTCCGGTTGGGAAAGCTGGTCCTTACTACCTAACTCCTGGGACTCTAGCCTCCTCCTTGGAGCCACCAGGACAACTGGTTTCCACAGGCCCCTGGGAGCCAGGCTGATGGCTAAACTACTGGGTCTTACTATCTGGAGATAATAGCTGCATTTGGGGACTTGAGAAAGGAGGGAAACAGGAGCCCCAAGGAGCCTTGGAGAAGAGTTCTATCCAGGCTGGCTGACTGCCTTCCTGAGGCTGACCTGCCTGTCCCTCCTACCCTGCCCTCAGGGACAGTGAGTCCAATATCCTCTTTCTGTCCTCATCCAGAACTTCAGAACTTCAGAATTTCAGAGCCCAGAACTGGGCCCCTGTCAGTCTTCTCTAGGAGCTTGCCTTTATCCCATCCTCTTTCCTCTTTCCTCTTCAGTCTCAGAATCTGATTATCTGGCCCAGTACGTACCCAGCCTGCAGCCCCTCCTCCATCCCTTTTTTCTTCCTCCAGAAACTCCAGCTCATCTCAGTGCCAGCAGCAGGAGAAAGGTCCCTGGACCTTGTACCTTCTATTTCCCATCTTCAGAAGGCAGGAGAGGAGGCATCTGGGAGGTAGCCTGTGTTCCCCAGGTCTAGCACCTTGGGCCATAGTGGCAGGGATGGAGACTACTGCAGGCTGTGCATCTTTTCCAGGGCTGGTCACTTTCTCCAGGTGCCACACGAACCCAGATGTTCAGCTTGCCAAACTTGCCATGGCTACACCTTCTCCCTCCTGCTCTGGGCTGCAAGGGGTTAAGGGGCCAGTGCAGGGGAGGGGGTGGGAGTGGCAGAGTGGTCTGGCCCTAGGCACTGGATCGTAAAAGCCAGAGCAGTTTAACTGCAGGTCACGCCATGGTGGGGACTGACTTCTCCATGCAGGGGACTGAAACCCAGTCTGGACAAGTCCTCAGCCAGTGCATCCCCACCTCCTCCCTCTCCCCTCCCTTGGCTCAGCCAGCCTGGCCCAGCCCTGAGGAAAGCGTTGGCAGCTGGAGCTGGGAATGAGGTGGCAGAGCCAAGAACAACAGAGGCACCGCCTGGGTGCTGCACAGACCCACTCTTGGTCTGACTGTAATCCAGCCTGTCACAGTCAGAGGCGCCGCCTGGCTGCCCGGGTGCTGCGCAGACCCTTCCTGGTCTGACTGTAATCCTCCTATGCAGTCAGCCCCGTCCTCCCAGTCTGTGGTCTTGACCCTACTGGGCCATACCTGCCTCTCTTTGCCAGGCCTCAGAGCTGGCTCTGGAGGTCACTGTTATCCCTTGCCTTTGGGTCCAGCCGCTCCTTTCCCCAGGTCACTCAGGATTCTCTGCCCTTAGCCTCCCCAGTTCTCAGGGTCTCTCCGCTGCACCCAGATGTTTCTGGGAAATGAGTTGCCTCCTCCACAGATCTCTGGTCCTGTGTCCCAGCTTGCACTTCGGTTTGCTGGAAGCTCATCTTCGGTCTAACTCCCACCTATCCTGCTGCAAGGGCAATATCATTAGGGGCAAATCAGAGCCTGGCCTTACCAGATTTGAAAAGGGCTGGGTCCCTGAACCCAGACAGATAGACAGACAAGAACGCAGTACTCCTCTCTGTACTGAGAATCGGGCCAGACTTAGAGGCAGGATGCTTGGGTCTGTGCTCTGTGCTGAGTGGAATCCTGATGGCTCAGCGTGGCCAGGAGACACAGCTGTCTTGCTCCAGTGGCTCCCAACCCTCTCTTCTACTCTCAGACTTCCCTACCTGCTGTAGAAGTCCTGCCTTCTTTGCTGCCCCTACACTGAATGGCAGACACCCAGGTGTCCAGCCCCACCTGGGTTTAATTTCTACATGAGTCCCAGCCAACAAACCCTCTGACCCAGCAGATGCAATAACACTGCTCTGGGCGAGGCTCTTGTACAAGTGCTGAATTTGGCCAGAGTATCTCCTTGATCCCAGTTGGGGGTGAGGGTGGGGGCTTCGTGACACTCCTACTCTTCTCATCCCTGGTCAACCCTTCCATTCCCAGCAGCTGGGCTGGGTGGCCAATCCTCCTCCCCCCTCAGCCTCAAAGAGGTGATGAAGAGGGGTGAGGAGGGGTCTCCTCTTCCCAAGTCCCGGACCCCTCAATCGTGCACACATCCCCACTCACCCACATTCACACTCCTCGCCATCCAAAAACCTTTTCCTGCCCATCTCTGTTCCTTCTGGTGCAAAAGCAGCCACTTTCCTTTTAGCCACACTACAATGGAACAAAGCCCCAGAATGTTCCTTTCTTAGCTCTCTGGAGCTTGACTGTTTTCCTCTCCACTCCACCCTCATCCTACTCCTGCTCCCCCAGCTTTTCTCACCAACTTTGCCCCCTCCCCCTACTTGAGTCTCCAGATTCCTGGGGAGGCCCCGAGGGGTATGACCAAGGCTCCTGGAAAGGTGGAAGGGGTCGCCACTGGCAGATCTGCAGCAGATTTGGTCATAATTAAAAGGCCAGTGCACTGGGAAATTCCTTCTCCTTATTGATCCCAGCGGGAAATTAAAGCCAGTTGTTTGTGACTGAGTGGCTGATTTGGCTGCAGCTCCTCCTCATGGCCTGGTTTCAGGGTCCTAGCCCCTGCCCCTAGGCTCCCCCATCCTCTTCTATTAGCCCCTCTTCCAGTCCCCCTCAGCCCTCTCATCTCCTGCCCCTCAGTCTGCCCCAAGCCCCTTCCCCGGGCGTCTTCCCTAAGCACCCCATGCCTGCTGCTCCCCGGCATATAACAGGGCTGCTACAGGCTGAGGCCTCAGCCCCAGCTGTTCAGCTCCCTGCTCAGACCCCCTACCCACCTCCCTCAGCCAGGGCTGGGGTACTGGGGCTGGAGCTGGAGCTCAGGCCCAGAGCTGCCAAACCACAGACGCTCACATCTGGAAAGAATTCCCCTCCCAGCCCGACTTCCCTTTGTCTTACTTCTGTCTCTTTGGAAATCCTGGCCAGTTGGCTGGTGGGGGAAGTGGGGAAGTGAAGGAGGGGAGTGGGCCCAGGCCTCCCTGCCCCCGCCCCAGGGAGCCCCCTCCCTGGCTCCGGCCTCCCCAGCATCCTCAGCCAAGCCATCCAGCCTGTGCTCCCACTGCTCCAGCATCGAGGGGCCAGACCACCTCCCCCCTACAGGCTCAGTCCTAGCATCCTGGTGACCATCTTTTGGGTGAGATTTTAACATCCTTAGTCACAAGACTGTGGGGGAGAAGACCTGCACTGGCCCTTTTCTCTTGCAGGAGGAGGGAGGCCTGTTGAGCAGGAGCCTGGGCTCTTCCTGCGGGGGGGCCAAGAGGGCTGGAGTGGAGCGGAGCAGAGTGGAGGTGGACATGGTGGCCCGGGTGGGAGAGGCAGGGGGCAGTGAGCGGAGGAGGCAGCAGGAGTCTGGTTTCCACCATGTTCCCTCCTCCAGCCTCTCCTCATCCCTTTGGCTAGGAGCCGGATTTCACTGTCAGAACCTAATCCCCCCCCTTTACCTACAGCGTTGCAGAGCTGGGAGGCTGGGGGAGGAGCCCCGGCTGTGCCTGCAACCCCAGGCCCTAAGCACTCCCCAGGGGCCACCCCCTTTCCTTCCACCACCTCTGCTTTTGTCTGTCCTTCAGACAGCTCCCTGCCCTGCTTCCCTCCTCCAAAAACCCAGGTCTCCCCTCACCCCAAATAAGCTCTCCCACACAAAACCTGGACCCCTAAACCCAGGCTGAAGTATCTGGCTCCCTTCTCCAAATCTGACAGTTGATGGGCTACTGCTGTGTGGGGCCGCTTCCAGAAGCCCTTTCTACAATGTAATCTTCATCCCTCTTGCTGCAGAGTCAGCCTGGCTGCTTTACTTTCTCTACACACCCATCATTCAGAGATTTTCCTCTCTGCAGCCCAGAGGCCCGACCCACAGTACTTTCTCCAGCCTCAGTTCTCAGCGCTGCCGAGGTCAATCCTCCAGCCCCTGTCCTTTGACACCTTTCCTCAAGTGGCCTCCCCAGCTCCCACCGAAGCCCCCAACTCCCTAGACCGCTTCTGGGTTCCAAGCGCAAGGGCTCAGAGATCCAGAGAGCCTGTCTGCTCCACCCTTGGCCACGCTGGCAGGGAGGGGCCAGGGCTGGGACCAGATGTGGGTTTTCTTCCCGCTTCGGCAGGAGCTGGGAGGGCGAGTCCCGGGAGGGTGGGGAGTGGGGTGCGGGAAGCCGGGCCATGTGCGCCGGTTAGCGAGGGCAACCCGGCCGCAGGGTCCCTCAGCGCTGGACAAGCCGGGACGGCTCCTCTCGCTACCGGCATAGCATCTCCGCTCCTCTGCGGTCCCGCCTCGGGTCTCCCGGGCTGTCTCCGAGGCTCCCCGCCTGACCTCCATTTCTGTGTCTCTGTCTCCTGGCCCTCTCCACTGGGGTCTCGCGCACTCCCACCCGGGTCTCGGCAGGAAGCCGTGCCCTACCCCCCTCCTTTGATCTCCCACTTCAAAGCCAATCTCCGAGCGGCCGCCGCTCCTTCCGTCTGCTTTACTGCTCTAGACTGTGACACCTGAGACCCCGCTCCTCCTTCTCCCCAGCACCCAGCCTCCCTCCAACCTAGGTGGCAGCGCGGCGGCGCGCCGGGGTGCCGGGACTCTGTACCCCCCTCCCCTCCCAGCCGTCTGCCGCCTACCAAGACCCCCTCAAGGTCTGGGGAGCAAAGCAACGGAGAAAGCGCTTTAATAAAGAGCTCGTGTCAAGTGATTGGCTGTGACCTCTGCCCTCCCCAGCCTCGCACCCCGGGCTCCTGCTTAACCCTTCGATGTCCGCCCAGTGCATTAAGAGGAATGAGTAGCCTTGTGCCTACTTCCAGAGTCCTCAGGCACGACCCAAGCCCGAAGCCGGATGGGGGTAGGGGAAGGTGTCGCCCCCTCCCATCCTCTCTGAGTAGTTCCAGCAGGGGGCGCCGTTGCCTCACTTAGGTGCCTGCCCCCTGGAACCCGGGCTCTGAGTTCGGAGCCGTCCCACTGCATCTAGTTCAGGTTTCAGTGGAGCCGGAGCTCAGCCGCCCATTCCCTTCTCCATCCAGCTCTGGCTCGAGATCTGGGGTTGAACCGCTGGTGGGTCCCCGAATGTCCGCCGCCAAAGAGTAGAGTGCACCGGGTTAGGTAGGGAACATGGGGGAACAGGCGAAACATGGGAAACACAGGTAGGGAACAGCCACACGTGAGCTCTGAGCATCTGCGCCCCAGGCTGGGCGCCCCCTACTCTCCGCGGAGAGCGCAGTTCGAGTGCTCGCCTTCTGTCCGCTCCCCTTCCACACGCTGGCGCGGGAGAAGACAATCTCGGCCCCCAGCGAACACTGGACCCACCCGCAGGGCTAAATCCAGAGGTTTGGGGCCGGAGCGCAGGGTCCCCAGATGGGGGGCGGGGCAGGAGGCGGGGCCACCTCAACCCTGAGCAGGGGCGGGCGGTGCAAGGTATAAAAGCTGTCCGCGCGGGAGCCCAGGCCAGCTTTGGGGTTGCCCCCGGACGTGTCTTCGTTCCTGAGTCTCACGACCCAGCGAAGGCGGCAGCGACGTCTCCTTCGACTAAAGGACTCAGCGTCCAGTGCTGCAGCCGAGGGATCTAAGGGCACTGCCACCCGCGCCGCCACCATGCCCAACTTCTCTGGCAACTGGAAGATCATCCGATCCGAAAACTTCGAGGATTTGCTCAAAGCGCTGGGTAAGGAAGTTTTCCAGCGCCCGGGAGAGGCAAGGGGGACCTGGAGTCCTCACAAATGAGGACGAGAAAGAAAGAGGGACCGGAATTAGGGCGTGAGAGGCTGGGCGTCTGCATCCCCAGAAAAAGGGGCTGGACGCCTGGGTCCTGGGGCGGTGGGCCCTGGACGCCTAAATCTGCTTTCTCCCGCGGGGCGCCCACCGGTGCCAGCTCCAGCGGTGACTCAGAGCCTGTGAATCAAGGAGAAACCAGAAGCACCAGATCGGTCTCCGGGGGGGAGGGAGGGCTGGCCTCCGCGCCCGAACCCGGCTGACCAGGGCACCTGGCTCTGCGCAGTTCAAAAGCTGCCGCTGATCGAGCCGTGAAACCTGCATCCCGGCTGGGAGCCTGGTTACCTACCCAGCCCAACCCCTCGGAGACATTCCAGCCTCCTTCCTGGGTGCCCCCCGCCGGTAACCCGACCTGGGGCAGGTTCATTCCCCTCTGCTCCTGGCTCCACCTACCAGGTGATCCGCCGCCCCAATGCCCCCACCCCATTCCTTCCCCCTCTGCACTTTCCACTCCCCGCCCCCCATCTGTGAGACAAATATTTTCCTACAGCGAGCAGCTCCAGAGTCCTAAAATCGCTCTGGATAATTATCACTTTCTTGGATTTCAACAAATGGCTTCGTGTGAAACTCCGACCCCCCATTTCTGAAAATCCGGGTTCCCACCTCCCTCCCTCCCCAAAGGGCCCTGGGCTACAACCCCGCTGGGTGTGTTGGTCAAAGGTGGGGAAAGCTGATCAACCCAGACTGCCCTTCCAGCTTTCTCCACCCATATTCTGCCTGCCTTCTGGGGTCGGACTAGGCTAGACCACCTGGGGAAGGGGAGAGAGCCAGAACTCATGCCTGGGAGAAGGCTCTGGAAAGATATGGAGGCTAATTGCGGACCTCAGTCCTTGCAAAGGGCCCTGGGAGCCCTGGAGCCCAAGGGCTCCTTTAATGCCACCTTCAATTTCCAACTGAACACAGAGACACTGGCTGGGCAAAGGAGGTGGGGGGAGGCACCCTGTGTGGGGCAGGGGACTGTTGGAGGGAGTCTGGACCTAAGAAGGATCTGGAATGCTGTGAGGAGAGCAGGGGTTTCCATCATTCCTTGCCGTTAGTTTTTCCTGCAATCTAATCACAATACTTCTTGTAGTCACGACAGTCTTTCTTGCTTTGCTCTTGCTGAAATTAAAGACCAAAGGATAAAAATTTTCCCTGCAGAAAGCCTAGCTACCACTCACTCCCCATCTTCTCTGGATTCTGGCCCCTCTTCCAAGTGGATGAGGTGCTGGCCTGGCACATCCCTAGGCCCCAGCTGGAGAGTAAGATCCAAAGCCCAATCCTGTTGTCTGTCTTCAGTCTGTTTGTCCTCCCTGCAGGGTCTCTCAGAGCCACGTGCCCTCCTCAGGCCCTGCTAGGGGGCAGATTGAAAACAGACCCGTTAGACAAACACGGTCCTGAGTCAGCCAAGGTCACCAAGCAGGGCCCCCAGCTCCGCAGGCACCAGGGGCTGGCTGGAGGGATGTCTCCTCTGAACCCAGCTTGTCTCTGCAGGAACCTCAGTCCCTTCACATCCCCCTTTGCCCTAATCAAGGGTCCATCTTGGCTGGGCGCGGTGGCTCACGCCTGTAATTCTAGCACTCTGGGAGGCTGAGGCCGGTGGATCAAGGCGGGTGGATCGTCTGAGCTCAGGAGTTCAAGACCAGCCTGAGCAAGAGCGAGACCCCGTCTCTACTAAAAAAATAGAAAGAAATTAGCTGGACAACTAAAAATATCTATAGAAAAAATTAGCTGGGCATGGTGGCGCGTGCCTGTAGTCCCAGCTACTCAGGAAGCTGAGGCAGGAGGATCGCTTGAGCCCAGGAGTTTGAGGTTGCTGTGAGCTAGGCTGATGCCATGGCACTCTAGTCCAGGCAACAGAGTGAGACTCTGTTTCAAAAAAAAAAAAAAAAAAGGTCCACCTCATGGTGAGGGATGGTTGGGTATTTGGGGGTTATCTGTCCCATCCAGTATCATGGTCATGACACATAGCAGATTCTGTGCCTGTAACAGGAAAGATGGATGTTAGATAGCAAGATGGACTTCCCAGGGAGCAATGGAGAACGAAGTAGCCTCTTTGTCCAAGAAGATGTGTCTGCTCTAACAAGTCAATAGGACTTGTGGACCTCAACCATTTCTCTCTGGACCAAGAGATTGGCAGCTTCCCCTCCCTCTTGTTTGGAACAGGCTGGGTGTGCTTTGGCACCGAGGGGAAAGACGATTTGTTTCTCAAGGAAACCGGGTCTGGAGGAGGGCCAGGGAGTTGGCCAGAGCAGGGCCAGGGCATCCTGCTGCCTGGCCCCGGGCCCTGCCTTCTGACCTACTGCATCTCTGAAGGGCTCTACTGCAGTTCAGGGCAGCCGGCCAGGCCAGGTGAGGTGGCGTGTGGAGCCTGGGCCCCTTCCTGACAAGCCTCCCGCCCTGCTTGTCTTCTTGTCAGTTGGGGTGCGCTCCTGTTCCCCCACCCCTCTTAATAACCGGGGAGCAGAGAGAAGGGGTCCAATCTGGGAAAGGATATGGGGCGCACAGGGAGTCTGAATCCACAGAGGCTAAGTGAGAAGGCCTGACCACCTGAGGGGCACTGGGGCATCCTGGGGGACACATCAGGGAAGGGGGAAGCGGGAGAGGGGTGTGACCTTTTCTGTCCCTTCTTGTCATGGCAAAGTTTCCTTGAGGGGAGTGGGGCAGAGGAGCCTTCCAGGAAGGCAGGTGAGCAGGCAGCTGGATGGGGAAAACTTGAAGCCCCAGCTCTGGCTTTTCCTTCACCTTCCTTTTATCAGTAACAATAACAGCAACAGTAATAACAGCCGCTGTTTCCTGAACTTCAAGCTGTGCCTGGCACTGTGTTTTCTAGGTCCTAAACATAAAACATCCCACTTGATAGGCTTTTGAAGTAGCTATTATTTCCATTTTACAGTCAAGGAATGTAAGGCTCAGAGAAGTTAAGCCATTTGCCCAGGGCCACCCAGCCTGCAAGGGGGGCTAAGACAGGAGGAAATCACATCCTAATGGATCTTACTCCAGAGCCTCTGGCGTCCCCAGGCTGCTAGCCATTCTGGGGAGGGAAACCTTTGTCCCATTACTTCAACTGATGAGAAATCGGTTGCTCATTGTTGGGAGGGGCAGAGACTGGGCAGATGAGGACCTACCTAGCACCAGACAGGTGAGTAGAAAGAGCAGAGAGGGAGGTGGCCCCTAATTCCCAGGACATGAGGGGTGGGGTCTGGCTGGGGAGGGTCTGCCCTGCACTTGGGCAGGGGTAAAAAGACACAGTGACACTGATGAGCCGACCCCAACACAAGGTCTCAAGCCAGGGTGGACGAAAAGCCAAAAGTGAGGTGAACAGAGTCGAGGTGAGCCCATAGCAGGATGTTTGCTGGGTGGGGGACTGGGGAGACGCTGCCCCTGAGGATTCTGGGAGTGAAGAGCTGAGCCCTAGGAAGCCCGATCCAGGCCTGCTAACTCAACAAGGTGGGGCCCTGCCTCTCAGCCCCTCCCCGCTAAACCCCTCATCTTTCAGGTCTACATCACCTGCCATCTCCTTCAAGGTACCTTCCTGGACACCCAGGCAGCAGGCAGATACCCCACCCCCGCCCCAAGCAAGTCACAGATCAGCCTGCTCCAACTGCCTCATGTGGGAGGATGTGAGACAGGTGCCTGGAGCATCCCTAAAGGTGAGCCTGTCCCATCTCCCTGCAGGGGTGAATGTGATGCTGAGGAAGATTGCCGTAGCTGCAGCATCCAAGCCAGCGGTGGAGATCAAACAGGAGGGAGACACTTTCTATATCAAAACCTCTACCACTGTGCGCACCACGGAGATTAACTTCAAGATCGGGGAGGAGTTTGAGGAGCAGACCGTGGATGGGAGACCCTGTAAGGTGAGTGCTGGGAGGGGGCTCTGGGGTCATGGCATCCTTGCCCTGCCTCTTACGTGCCATTTTCTGGTCTTTCCCAACTGCTTTTCTCCATTCCCAATGGAGAAAGACCTTGGCTTGTGGTAGGGAGAGAAAGGGAGTCTATCCCTTATCCCTCTCACTACATTGTCCCTGCTGTGGGCCCAGCTCACTTGGCCACCTGTCTATTGCAGAGCCTGGTGAAATGGGAGAGTGAGAATAAAATGGCCTGTGAGCAGAGGCTTCTGAAGGGAGAGGGGCCCAAGACCTCCTGGACCAGAGAACTGACCAACGATGGGGAGCTGATCCTGGTAAGTCCTGCCTCCTCCCACCCAGTAGCAAACCCAGTGCTGCCTTTGGAGACGCTCTGGGAGACTCCAGGGTTCAGGAGGTTCAAGAACAACCATGGCTGATCTCCCTACCCTCCTTGTGGACGGCTTGAACAGGACTAAGTTGTCCCTATCCCATACGGGGCCCTTGTGTGAATTAGAAATGGTGTCCCTTTTGTGCGGAGCAAAGGATGTGTACTGAGGAGCCCCAGGGGAGATCTTCCTGGCTTGGGGGAGAGGATAGGGCCCTAGGGGGCTCTATTGCCATCTCCCTGCAATGATGCCCAGGTATTCTGGGACCAGCTCCTGCCTATTGGTCCTGAGCCAAGAAGCAAGTTTAGACCTGGAGGCCAAACAGAGCATCTCCATTCAACTCTCCCCTTCCAAAGCCACAGGACCCCAGGGGTCGCCCAGGCTAACAACTCCTTCTGTCTTTCCAGACCATGACGGCAGATGATATTGTGTGCACCAGGGTCTACGTCCGAGAGTGAGTGGCTTTGGGTGCGAAAGCTGCCCGAGCCCACCGCCGGCCATGCTCACCGCCCTGCTTCACTCCCACCCTCCCTGCCATTCCCTCCTTCTAGGCTAGCTCTCCCCTTTCCCCCTCACTTCTGGGGGTCACTGGGATGTATCTTGCAGGGTCTTGCTTTCTTTGACCATTTCTCCCTTCCCTTGTAACAACAAAGAGGAATGGCTTGCAAGAGCCCAGATCACCCTTTCCGGAATCACTACCTCCCTCCCCAAGTCTGCAGACCCATCCCCAAACCAGCCCAGGGCAGAGTCTTTCAGTAAGGGGACCTGAGGGCCTGAGAGGGAAAGACTGGTCCTCTGGCTTCCACTCTGTCCCTGTAGCCTATTCAGTTTAGAATATTTATTTGTTAATTTTATTAAAATGTTTTTAAAAAATAAAACCTATTTGTCGTTTATTGGGCAAGGGGTAGATAAGTTGTCTGCGTTCAGCCTCGCCTCTGAAATGTACTGTGGCGAGAGTTATGGTTCCAGCAGCATGGATCTGAGTTGGACAACAGGGAGGGGACTGTCTTCCCGGTCACCCTTCTGACCACCACCCCTTCATCTGCTGCTGAATCCACAAGCACCACCTTTACTTCTCTGGCTTCCAAGGTCACCAGGACCTCCTCCTCCGTCTCCTCCTGACCTCTCAGCTGGGGCACTGACTCCCATCTTCTCTTCCCATGTTTTCCATGATGGTGACCCAGCTTCCTCCTCCTCCTCTGTCTCCAATTGTTCTTCTCTTTCCTCCAGCCTTGGCCTCTGGGTGACCCCAGGCCTGGCCTTGGCCTCCCACATGGTTCCAGATGAGTTCATCAACATCCACAAGCTGATCTTGCTCCTGCCTAGGTCTCTCGGTGAGAGGTCCCATCCTGCTGCTCAGCCCTCTGTGTCAGACACAAGCCCATCTCTGCCACCATCCTTCCTCCTTGCCTCAAAATCTCTCATACACCCTTCTGCCCCTGGCTTCGAGACCTTCCAGGCCCCTTGGAGCCTCCCCCTCCACACTCAGGTCTATACCAAGTCTTCCCAAATTCCAGCATGATCTCTCCCCAACTCTCCCCTCCTTCCCCAGGCCACCGCCCTAGACCAGACCTTCTCGTCACTCACCTGGTTTCACAGAGCAGCAGCTTCTAACTGGTTTGCCTGTCCTGCTGTCTCCACTATCACGGCATGACAGAGGGAAACGAGCACAGGTGTTGGAGTAAGAGGGGCTCAAATCCTGGTTCTGCCATTTGCTAGTTGTGTGACCTGGGACAAGTTACTTAGTTTCTCTGAGCCTTAGTTTTTTTGTGTTTTTAAAACACAAAATAATGTAATTTAATGGCTTCCTAGTACAACTAGGAAGGTCTAGCTGGGTCTATCTTCAGGTGTGGCTAGGCCCAGAGTTTGAAAGAAGGTCATCAACCTCGCCGTGTCCACACATCCTGCTCATCTCTGCTTCTTTTGTGCATTGGCTGCATTTAATCCTGTCACACGAAAATTTTCTCCAAGTCAAGAGAAATTGACTCCTGATGCCCCAAGCTTACATAGTCACAGCTTGAGATCCAAAAAGAAGAGGGACTCATGCCCAGGGTCAATATCTTCAACATCCCAAGACAGTTTGGTTCTGCTTGGATCACGTGACCATCCCTTGGACTAGTTGCTGTTGGCAGGGCAAAGGGTCAAACGACTGGCCAGGCCCAGACCTCATGCCACACCCATGGCCCAGAAGCAGATGGGGCACTGTGACAATCCCTGCAGAATCCCAAGGGATGGGAAGGAGCAGTTTTCCAATGAAGAGGGTCACTATGACTCTCAGACTTCTATAAAATAGCAATTGTAAATAACATCTACCTCCCAAGGTGGTTGTAAGCATTAAATAAACTTATTAAGCACAGAGCACTTAGGATAGGAAGCCCTCAAAAAACGACTGTCCTACTTCTCCGATCCGCTCTCCACAATTCTGCTAGGGGCTTCTTCCAAAACAGAACTTTTATTACTGTTTTTTTAAATAACAAAACGAAAACTTACCTTAGTTGAAGCCTCTCTTTTGTCCAGAATAAAGTCCAAACTGGTATTAGAGGTCCTAAATGGGCCCTAAAGACGTGGCCCCTAGCTCTTACCACACCCCCCACCCTGGATGGCATAGTTTGCCGCCCTCCCTGCCCATTGGCACCTGCCCTCCCCGCCCATTGGCACCTGGCCTTCTCCAAGCTTTAGCTCCTTGCCTAGCCCAAAGTGGCCTTTCCCTCCATTAGTGCTGACCGTCAGTGTCACGCTTCATATCCTCTGTGTCACAGGTGAGCCTCCTCTCCCAGCAAGACCAGGGTTCCCTGGGGCAAGGGCCTCCTGCTCCTCTTCCCAGAGAAGCCACATGCTACAGTTGAGGGCAGAGGGCCAGGGCCAAGGAGTGGGGAAATGGCATCCGGAGCCCTTGGGCAAGTGAGTCCCTTGTCCAAGTGTGGGAGGTGAGGGGATCTTTCGTTTAATCATCCAACTATTTGCTGAGAGCCTCCCAGAAGCAGGGCACCCTGCTAGGTACTGGGAACACAGAAATGAATCAAATAGACAAGCTTTCTGCCCTCATGGGACCTGTAGGGGAAACAGACCTTTAGTGGGGAAATATGGAAAGATAGACAATTACCAAATAAGTGCACTAATAAATACATAATTGCATATTGTGGTAAGTTCTGTAAAGGAAAAGGCAGTGAGGAAAGAATAACAGAAACAGGGAGGAATAGTGGGTGAGCAGGGGTGTCAGGAGAGGGGTTTGTAGGATTGACAGAGAACAGAGCAGAGGGTAGGTGCTCTGGGCAGAGGGAACCTTGGAGTAAAGGCCCTGAGGCAGCAAAGCATTTGGGGCCCAAGGTCCCTGACTCCAGTGCAGGGAGGTTGGAGGGCCCCAGAAAGACCAGAAAGCCACACTAAGTACTTCTTGTTTTATTCTAAGAACAATGAGAAGCCATCAGAGGATTTTTAAAAGGGAGTGGCATTGCATTTGTGCGTTTAGGCATTCCCTCTGGCTGCCAGATGGAGACCCTTGGAGAGTGAAGGAAGAGCCAGCAGGAGGCTAGTGAGACTAGCAGGCAGAGGGAAATAAGATGGATGGGACAGACAGAGGATGAGATGCACAGGACAAGGTGATGCACATGTGGGAGGCGAGGGGGTGAGAGAGACCGAGGTGTCCAGAAGGTTTCTGGGGATTCTGGCTTTGGTTGTTGGGTGCCTGGTGTTGCTGTTGTCAGAAACGGAAAAATGAAGGCCGGGTGTGGTGGCTCACGCCTGTGATCCTAGCACTTTGGGAGGCTGAGGTAGGAGGATTGCTTTACTTGAGTCCAGGAGTTCAAGACCAGACTGAGCAACATAGTGAGACCCTCATCTCTACAAAAAAAATAAAAAAATTAGCTGGACATGGTGGCACACACTTGTAGTCCCAGCTACTCGGGAGACTGAGGCAGGAGGATCTCTTGAGCCCAGGAGTTTGAGGTTGCTGTGAGCTATGATGACGCCACTGCATTCTAGCTCAGGCAGCAGAGCAAGAGCCTGTCTCAAAAAAAAGGAGGGGAGCGCAGAAAACAAACCTACTGGGCTGGCTGCTGAGAGAGTCTTTCTGGATGCCTGCTTTTTGTTTATTTGGTTCCAGAAGACCTCTAACTCCTTGGCCCTCACTTCCTCTCCTCTTTGCGTCTCCTCCTTGCACCTCACCCCATCCCTGACTCCCAGCTCCGTCTGCTCTCCCCGTCCAGGTCCTCTGCTCCCCACTCCCCGCCCTCCCCAGGCCCTGGTGGCTGAATCTCTGTTTGGAGCATCTGCTCTTATTTCTCTGTCTAGTTTGTCTCTTTCTGGAACAAAGTTTTTAAGAAAGGCAGAGAGAGGAGGCCTCTTTGTAGGTCCCAGGAGATAACCGAGGGCAGAAGCTGGGTCTCCATGGCAGACTGGGGGTTCCCTGAATGCAGGGGCTGCATCTCGCCCAGAGACTGGGGCTCCCTGAGTGCAAAGCAAGAGCTAGTCTCTTTCCCTAGCTCTGCTTCTCCTGTACTTTCCTGCCCGCCCGTCAGCCTAAAATGACAGTGAAGTCACAGTCGTGGACTGGGAGATTGGATCAGGGAGGGGCCACCTCACCCTGCTGGTCCAGCCAGGCCCAACCCATGAGAAAGTCCCTCCAGCTTCCCCCTCCCACCCCGAAGGCCCTCTTGGGCTCCTCTTCCGTTACCTGGGCCTTGGTTATGCACTCAGCGGTGCATTTGGGAGAAAATGCACAGAGGCCCCCATCCCCTGCCTGTACCCCCAAAATTCTGTGAGATCTCGGTGGGCAGAAAGCCATCTCTTCTCTGAAGTCCAAGCTTCTCAGAGCCCAACCACAGAGGAGGCAGCCAAGGGGCCTGGGCCACCAGCTCCCAGTCCTGCCGGGGCTGGAGCAAGGAGGGCCAGAGAGGGTGGAAGAGCAAAGACGAGGGGGGCACATGTGGGCAGAGAACGACTCTCGCTTTGGGTGGGGAGGCTGATATACATGGTGGAGGTGCTGACAGGCACTGGGAGAGTCTGCAGCAACATCTTAGGGGTCCCCCAATAAAAGATAGGAGTATGGAGCTGAGAGAAGGCCCAGAGATTCAGAGCACAGCTGGGACCAGAGAGGACAAAGCCCAGGGGGAGTCCAGGGCTTAGTGGTGCATCTGAGGCCCCAATACCAGGGGCAACCCCATTCCTGTGTGTGGTGAGAAGAGCCACGTTGTGGGAGGCCACAAAAGAGGGCAGTACGGCAGAGATGGGGACAGCCCTGACAGAGAGAACAAGAGAGACAGAGCAGGACACACACAGAGAGACACACAGAGTGAGACAGAGACAGAGAGAATGAGAGACTGAGAGAGACACACAGAGACA
>NW_012151840.1:1491483-1491921 GCF_000956105.1 Propithecus coquereli
TCCAAGTGTGGGAGGTGAGGGGCTCTTTCGTTTAATCATCCAACTATTTGCTGAGAGCCTCCCAGGAGCGGGGCACCCTGCTAGGTACTGGGAACACAGAAATGAATCAAATAGACAAGCTTTCTGCCCTCATGGGACCTGTAGGGGAAACAGACCTTTAGTGGGGAAATATGGAAAGATAGACAATTACGAAATAAGTGCACTAATAAATACATAATTGCATATTGTGGTAAGTTCTGTAAAGGAAAAGGCAGTGAGGAAAGAATAACAGAAACAGGGAGGAATAGTGGGTGAGCAGGGGTGTCAGGAGAGGGGTTTGTAGGATTGGCAGAGAACAGAGCAGAGGGAAGGTGCTCTGGGCAGAGGGGACCTTGGAGTAAAGGCCCTGAGGCAGCAAAGCATTTGGGGCCCAAGGTCCCTGACTCCAGTGCAGGGAGG
>NW_012151840.1:1494741-1556187 GCF_000956105.1 Propithecus coquereli
TCTCTTCTCGGGGCCTGGCACTGCCCTCCTGACCTTTTGGCTTTCTCCTGCCCTGTCCCCTTTGGCACTGCCAGTTGAGGAACCAGGTCTGTTCCTGCCCTGGATAAGAATCTCTGGGCTGGGCTCTTCCCAGGCAGCAGCAGAAACCTGGCAGGCTGACAGCGGCCCCGCCCCCAGCCGGGGCTGCCAAGAGCTCCCCGCTCCAGGCCCCTTCCTCACCGTCTCTCCCAGGGTTCAGTGCCACCGTCCTTCAGCCCCTGGGTAGACGGCCTTGCTGTCTATTCTTGGTCTCCTTACAGAGGATGGCACCTAAAGAAGCCCCCGTCCCCTCCTGTGTCTAACCTCCTTCTCTTCCGGTGACACCTGGACCCTCTAGAGTGCCTTGCCCGCCCCCATCCCACTCAAAGAGAAGACCTCAGAATGTCCTTGCAGGACACAGGGCCCCTCCCTCGGCTTTTTGCTTGAGGGTCCCAGAAGCCGAGTGCTCCTCCTCTCCCCCCACCCCCATCCGTGGCAGCCCGAGCCACCTCTGCCCCCTCCCCCAGCTCCCACAGCTGCTCTCATCAATCCCCCCACAGCAGGGTCAGCCCCTCGCCCAGTCACTGGCACCGAAGGGGGTCGGGTGAGATAGGGTTGACCCCACTTAACCCCGGCCCCTGGTCTCCTTTTGAGCCATCATTCATTCCCCGTGACACTCTGGTCTCTTTCTCATCCCTTGCAGCAGCAGCCCCCCGCTCCCCCAACTGGAAGGGACTTTAAAAGGTCATCCCCTCCATTCTTCTCCCTCCTCATCAAATGCCTGCCTGACCTCTGTCCCAGCCCGCCACGGGGTGGGCCAGCCTCTCCAACTTCCCCCCCGGGGTCCAGCCACTCCTGGGGGAGTGGGGAGACTGACACCAGAGAGGAGGGCAATTCTGGAAGCCACCAGGCAGATCTGGGGGCTTCTGGAGGAGTCTGGACGAGGCCTCAGCTCCCACCCCCTGCCCCTCGAGGTGAGCGGGTGTGTCAGGCCAGGCTGGGACTCAAGCTGGTGACTCAAGCTGGAGCTGCGGACAGCTGCACCGTTCTCGGCAGTCAGCCCTCCCTTCCGGCCGCCCCAAGGTGGAATCTTAGAAGCTGGGAATTCTAGAATCAGAGAACAGAGTCCCAGAAGGAAGGGACCTCAGGGATCATGCCTATCCTTTGTGTGAGAGGAAACCAAAGGGAGGACCACAAGGGGGCGTGGCCAGCTTGGGGGTCACTCAGGTGTCAGGGGAATCACTGGTCACATAAGAGGGGCTGCTTGGCTTCAGCACAAACCAGCTAGGTCTCAACAGGTGCCAGCTAGACCGTCCTCATCCTCCTCCTCTCCAGGGAGGGGAGTGGGCTCTTCAGTGTGGAGAGAAAGGTCAGTCTTTCCCATAGCTTGACTCCCACCTCTCACCCTGGAGCAGCCGGGCCTCCCTCCTCTCCGGCTCAGTGCAGACTACGAGGGCAGGCCAGGTGTGGGGCCCTCCAGGCTCAGGTGGGGGATTACAGGCTAAGGTTTCAGGAGGAGCCTGGGGGCAAGGGGGCCGGGCCCAGCCAGAGCTGTGAAGGGAAGAAGAGCCACCCACTTGGTCCAGCCCGGAGGGAGGGACCCAGGAGATCCTGAGGCCCAACCAGCCCCCAAATCCACCTCAGCTCACCCAGGGATGTGCCCGAGTATAAGCAGACCCAAGAGGAGACAGGTCACACATGGGCACAGGTGTCATTACTGTTTGCAGGGTCTTCATGCCCACTTGGGGTGCCTGCGGTAGGTGGGTGCTATTTGTTCCCTCAACAGACATTTACCAAGCACCAGCCATGTGTCGGGCACTGCGGTGAGCAGGGCCCGGGCACTCTCTGACTTGAGCGCTCGCATGGCGCCTTCTGTCCATCGAGGAAATATTTCCTGAATTCCTACTATGTGCCAAGCCCGTTGGTTCCTGCACCTCCCTGTCAGTTCCAGAGCCAGGATGGGACCTCCAGAGCAAGCCGTGTGGGACAGGTGAAGTGAAGGACATGCTCTTGCCACCTCCAGGCTCTGTCACCCTCAGCCTGCCTGGGTCTCAGCTCCGGCCCTCTTCCTCCTGGCTGCAAGTAGAGGCTAAATCTTTCAGTGAAACTTTCCTGCAATTGTCCTCCTGCCATCACAGCCCCTGACACAGAAATCGACCAAGGAACCGTGGAAACACAGAGGTAGAAAGGTGAGGTCATCCCGTCTAGCACCCAGTCTCGGGGCAGGAGCACATTCCACAAACCGGCTGAGTCCCAGATGGAGAGAGTCCACCCTCCCGCAGCCCTCTCTGCCACGTTCTTTCCCAGGGTTTGCCGCCATTCCTCCAGGGAAGTCCTTCCTGAAGGCTAACTTAAGTGCCTTTTGCTGTAGCTTCAGCTCCTCATGGTGATGAAACCCAGAGCACAGGCTGCTTTCCTCAGGGCCTGAGGAACTGGGATGGGGAGCAGTGTGGGCACCCAGGTGGGGAAACTTTCTCCACCTCTCTCAGCTTTCTTTTCTTTCTCTTCTCCACACCTCATTCTCTTCCCTTCCCTCCTCTCTCCCTAGTCCCCCACTCAACTCCCAGCTTCTGGCTGGAAGCCAGCATTGTTCCCGCCTGGCTCCCCTCTCCCCCTCCTTCCCTCCCTGCTCCCCTCCAGCCAGCCCTGGGCCGTGGGGCACCAGCCTGCCCAGTTCCTGGCGCACAGCAGCCCCAGCTGGGGGCAGGGCTGCACAGGAGACCTTTCTTGCCCCATCTTCTGCTTTCTCGTCATTCTGCCTTTCTAGTCTCCACTGATGGCCCCCACCCCGGCATGGAAGGCTGGGGAGCTTGGGTTACTCAGGCCCCTGGTTATTTTTAATACCACCAGCTCAGGAGATAAATATACCTCCCCCTCCCCCCTAGTTGTTCTGGGCAGACTAACATCCCTTCCAGATTCTCTCCTTCCCCTACCATTCATCCAGCCTCCTCAGAGTGGACTGGCCCCTAATGCCTTTTCCTCACATTCTCTCCTAGTCGATCCCTCTGGACCCTGGACTCTCTCGGCAGGAAGACAGCTTGACCCCCAAGTCTCATAAACGGGGTGGGAGGGGGAGCCTCGGTGTCCTGGCTCCACCTAGTGGTTTCTTGAGATATCACACCCTCTGATGCCACCGCCGTTGGGGCAGGGCTTCAGAACGCCCTGGGGAGGAGGCGCCGGCGAGCAGTCATCCCTCCTGCTGCTTGGTTTGCCTGCTAGGCCCCGGCCTTGCCCCTGAAGCCCCTCTCCTACTTGGCCAGGGAAGGGGCTGGTGGTCTGGATGCCACTGCCTCTTCCTCCCTGTTACCCCGCACCATTCTGTTAGATACCGTAATGCAGGGAAGTTCTTGCCGGAATTAACTTCCAGGCCTCTTGCTTTGGCCCAGAGAACCCTCTGGGAGTAGTTCATGGCAGGAACTGCAGCTCTCCAGAGAGGACAGAAGGGGGACCTGGGATCAAGACAGATCCTTGTTCATTCCTAGATTGTCAGAGTCCCCAGAATTGAAGAAGCCATGAAGGTCCACTAGAACAGATCCCAAAATGAATGAGTGGTTATCTGGTCTGTGCTTGAACACCTCCAGTAACAGGGCACTCACTCCCTCTGGTGGCAGCTTGTGCCAGTACAGAAACAAATGTTGGACTGGCTCCTCTGGGTTGAAATCCAGTCCCTATAGCCGAAATCCTTCAAACCTGGTTCTGCCTCCTGGACCCACATAAGAAAAGTCTGGGCCCTTTTGCCCAAGAGCCCTTCGGACACTTAATATGACCCCACCCTATGTTTTTATTTATTTAGAAATATTTCATGCCCTGTATCAATACGGAATTCCATTCCGAGCAGTGGTGTACCGCTAGAGCCCGCCACAGCCCTTCCGCATCAGCCCTGCTTGCATCTCCTCCTTCTACCTGAGAGGGAACCACGCTTCTCTCCTTTATTTTTATCATTATTTTGCCTTTAAAAAATTTTTTTTTACTACATATATAAGTATCTCTAAGTAACATCTTTTGGTTTTGCAGGGTTTTAGGCTTTTGTATAAATGGCATCTACTGCATGTATTTTGCTGCAGCTTGCTTTTCCTGCTCAACAGGACGTTTGTAAGATTCATCCGTGTTAATGTATTT
Source organism: Propithecus coquereli (assembly GCF_000956105.1). NCBI lineage: Eukaryota > Metazoa > Chordata > Mammalia > Primates > Indriidae > Propithecus > Propithecus coquereli. The sequence goes on from NW_012151840.1 coordinate 1,498,879, forward strand.
CCACGGTTGTATTGAGTGCACATACCTCACAATTGTGAAAAAATTTTAAATCTCCCGGTACCATGACAACCTGGAGCAATGGGAACCTTTAAACACTGCTTGTGGGAGAGTACATTGGTATGACCACTTCTCAAACAATGTGGCATTCTCCAGTGAGGTTGCAGATGTGCTTTCTCTGTGACCAGCCGTTCCCTCCCAGGGTGCACCGGAGGAAACAGGCAAGAATGTTCACTGCAGCGAGGTTCCTAACAAGCCAAACACCCCCACCCCGTTCGCTCATTTCTTCATTCCACAAACACGCACCGAGCTCGCGTGGGGGATCAGACGCTGGGAATCTGAATAAGGCAGACCCAGTCCCCGCCCTCACAGAGGGTGTTCAAATGAGGTGGGTGTTTTTGTTCCCTTTCACAGATAAGGAAGCTGAGATTCAGAAATGTTAAGTGCTTCACGGGAACTCAAACTCAGGTCTGCCTCCCGAGCCTGTGCTCTTAACAGCATTGCCACGCTGCTCTGGGTCTCCACATCCCTCACGCGTGGGCTTACTGTGGTGTGTCTGTGCCCTCCTTCAGTGGGCTGCTCAGAGCCAGACTCAGCCCTGGGGATGTGGTGAGACCAGCACGGGGGTGGGCATTCAGTCAGTGAATCACTAATGGGAGCCCAGTGCGGCAGGGCATGGAGGTACTGCCAAACACGGACCTCACACCTTCAGCCTCTACCCGGGCAGCCCAGCTCAGCCCAGCCCAGCCTAACCCTAGCCCCCTAATCTCATTCAGCTCCAGCCCAGCCCCAACTGGCCTTCAGTTCTCCTCTGTCCACTTCTCCCCAGAATTGGGTAGACAAGTAGTAGTGGGATAGGAAGACTAGATTTTCACTAGGGGAGAGGGTTTTGAATCCAGAGTTGGTCATTTCCTGGCTCCAGGTGGGCTACTCTGGCCCTGAGTGAGATGACAGGAGAAGTATGAGGGTTGGTAAAGAGATTAAAGATTTCCCTGCTTCTTCCTCTCTGACTCATACTCTGATTCCAGCCCTCCCCGCCCCCAGCCACTACCATCTATCCCGGAGAGAGGGAAGTGCAGGCTAAGTTGGAAGTCTAAGTTCAAGTTCTAGCTGTGTGATCTTGGATAGCTTACTTAACCTCTCTGAGTTGTTTTCTTGGGTAGAAAACCGTGGATGTCATCAACAGATGACAACGATGATAATATTACCTGCCTAACTATGTAAATCTTAGGTTTTTAAGAATTGTTTCCCAGGGAATGTGACTTTTCTTGAGGTAATAGCGGCCCCTGGTGGCCATGCCCCACGGCGGACCCTGCTACTTCCTGCAGGGCGGAGACCTGTGCCGAGGAAGGGGCAGGTTGCTTCTCTGCGAGTTGCTCATCAAAACCACAGACCCAGAGAGTCAGAGGGAGAAGGGAACCACTTGTCGTTCTGTTCTCTCACCCTCTCTCCCTGTGTGACCTTGTCCATGGTCATGGTGGCCCTTTGTCTACCCTGACGGGGCATCATCTTCTAGATCCCAGTCCCGGCCCTGAGCCCCAGAGCTGAACATCCGGCTGCTGCTGCGCATCACCCCCCGCCTCCCTCCCCTTCCCCAGGGCCAAGCCACACAATTCGGAGTTTTCCCTGTCCCCTCCCTCCACCGCCACATCTGACTCATCCTGGAACTCATACATCTTAAAAATTCGCACACCTCTTCCCTCCTCTCCACCTCTAGGTTCAGGTCTCGTCACCTTGACCCTTGCTGGTGGCAACTGCCTCCTGACTGGCCACCCTGCCTGTCTTCCCCACCCTGCCCCACGACGATCTTTCTAGGATGCAAATCTGACCAGGTCGCCCTCAACTGAGGGTAAAACCCTTCATGCTCCTTGCTGCTTAGCAGACAAAGGCCGAGACTCCTCCCCTGGCTGTGTTTGCCGCTCCTCTGCCCGCCCCCCCATGTTCGCCTCTCTGCACGGGTCACACTCCACGGCGCCCATTCTGTCCCCCTACATACCCACAGGCTCCTCGGGGACGAGCTCCATGTTAGACATCTTTGATGCCTTTGTGACATTTATTGGTGCCTACTATGCACCTGGTCTTCAGTAGATGCTTTAAAAATATTGTTTGAATAAATTAATGAGGAAACTAAGACCCAGAGGGGAGACACGATTAGTCCAATATCCCACACTGAGACAGGGCTCCGTGTTCAGCGCTTTTTCCACCCCACTGGGCCGCTCCTCAAGATGGAGGACGGCCAAGATGGAGAACGGGGAGGTGACCTTTCCTGCAGTGGACGTGAAGGAAAGGAGAGGGCCAGGGAAGCCAGTTCCATCATCCTCCAGCTGGGGAAGCAGAAAACGGAGGGAGGAGGAGCCCTCCCACCTCCTGGCGCCAGCTCCAAGCCTCCCTCGAGAGGCTGGGGAAACACAGGGAGAAAGGCAGGGTCCAACTGGTACCCAGGGCTCTCGGGTCAAAGCCGGACTGCCCAGGAGACGTCTTTCCTTTCCCCTAGTTCCCCAGATGGCTTGGTACAGAGCTGCTCAGTTGTCCCCCTGCCCTCTGGTCCCCATCCCGCTTGCTTCTCTCTTCCCATCTCTTTTCTCGTGGAAGGCAGTAGCCCACTGCTGACCGGGTCCCTTGCCACACATGTCCAGCAGGACCCATGTAGCTGGGAAGCAGAGGGGAAGGGAGAAGAGGGGAGATAGACGGAGGGGTTACATTAGGGATGAGGGCAAGAGTGACTTCCTGGCCCCTACCCTGGCCCTTGCATTACGAGGCAAAGAAGATGAATAGCAGAAGAGGGAAAAAACAAAACCCACAGTTTTAGATCTCTCTGACCACTGCCTGCAGTAACGTTCCATTGTACTCCTCTCCTGTCCTGTGATGACATTTTAGCTGATCTTACAGCTTTCTGGACACTTTAGGCTGTTAAAAAAATGTCCTGTATAGTCCAATTGACACAGTTTAAAACTTCTATTTCCCATCCCATTAAAAAGTTCTTCATTAGCTGCTGGCTGAGGCTCAGCCCCAGCTCAAAGACCAGCTGGCAGGGGGGCGAGAAACACTCCACTCTTTGCTCCCGGCCCTGCCCCTGGCACCACCCCCCCAGCCTAGTCTCTCCTCTGCAGGAGGGAGGGGGGAACAGAGGGTGGGTGCCACCTACCTAGTGCTGTGGTCTCTGTTGGCCTCCCTCAGATGGGGACCTCCCTTGGAGGTGGTGACGCCCAAGCTGGCTGCCTCATTGGGGATCCTTTCTTGGGGTCCTCTTGGCACAGAACCTCACCTGTCTCCACCTGTAGCCCCCTCTATTCTCAAGGACACCCCCTCCTCCAGAAAGCCTTCCCAAACTACTTCCACCCTTGGTGAGCTCTCCACTCCCTGAACTACGAATCCTCAAAGGGATGTTTTGAGGATTAAGTCAGATAATGTAAGTAAAATATTAAAACAGGACTTGGCACATCACAAAGGCGCAGTAAACCCTGGCTAGCTGTGATGAAGAACAGAGCGGCCTCTTTTGCGGAGCTACCTCGTCTTGACCTGATCGGTAAGCCACCAGGGGGCGCCTTCAACCCAAAAATCTCTGGCGCTGGGGACCCGTTGGCGGGCCCTTCCCTAAGAACTGGGGGAGAACTTGCTAAAGTGCGTACAAGAACCTCGGGAGTTACATGGAAGAGTTGTAGGAAGGATGGAGGGGAAAATATTCTTAAGCCCATGACGTTCCTTCTCCTTGTGTCCCTTTTTTCTGATGGGGGTGTGTGTGTGCACATGTCCCCCAATATCAGATATCTGTTCTTGTTTTCCAGGCGGTGTCTTTCCAGCTTCTCTTTGCAATGCTGCCTCTCTCCACTATTTCAGGAGGGTGAGCGCTATTTACCAAATAAAACCATGGCCACATCCCTCCTTTCCGCAGCCCATGGGATTTCCATCATTGCTCCCATTTTACGGATGAGGAAATTGAGTCTTAGAGGAATTCAGTAAGTGATAGCTCTCTTGGGTGTGCCGAGTAGCTGAGACTCGCACCCCCTCCCAGGCCAGACTCTCCTGGCGACCCCTCCACAGACTCAGCTCTATGCATCATCTGCCTTCACCGGGGATCACGACCCTTCCTCGGGGCCTCCTCCCTCACAAAGCCGCCATCATCGGATCGGATTCTCCACGGCATGGCTTCTCTTTTGGTTCCACTCTTCAGCACTCTGGGGACGCAGGGACAGAGGCTGCCGTCCTTTCTCTGAACTCTAAGGGGTTAAGGCCTGGGTCCCGCCCCTTTTCCCGCCCGGCTGGCGGGAGTATGAATAGCCTCGCTCCCACTCCCGACTCGCAGTCGCTCAGGCTACTCCCCGCCCCGCCCCGTCATTGTCCTTGTGGGTCTCCTTTTCTTTTTCGTCCTAAGAGCTCTGAGAGCGGCTCCCTTCTCCCGGTGCCCCTTGTGGGTCTGACAAGAAGGATGGAGGGCTGCATGGGGGAGGAATCTTTTCAGATGTGGGAGCTCAACCGGCGCCTGGAGGCCTACCTGGCCCGGGTCAAGGCGCTGGAGGAGCAGAATGAGCTGCTCAGCGCGGAGCTCAGGGGGCACCGGGCACAGTCTGGGGACACCTCCTGGCGGGCCCGTGCCGACGACGAGCTGGCGGCCCTGCGGGCCCTCGTTGACCAGCGCTGGCGGGAGAAACACGCGGCCGAGGTGGCGCGCGACAACCTGGCCGAAGAGCTGGAGGGCGTGGCGGGCAGATGCCAGCAGCTGCGGCTGGCCCGGGAGCGGACGGCAGAAGAGGCAGCCCGCAGCCGGCGAGCCGTCGAGGCAGAGAAGTGCGCCCAGGCCTGGCTGAGCACCCAGGCAGCGGAGCTGGAGCGCGAGCTGGGGGCTCTGCGCGCGGCGCACGAGGAGGAGCGCGCCGGCCTGAACGCGCAGGCTGCCTGCGCCCCCCGCTGCCCTGCGCCGCCCCGCGGGCCCCCAGCGCCGGCCCCCGAGGTGGAGGAGCTGGCGAGGCGGCTGGGCGAGGCGTGGCGCGGGGCAGTGCGCGGCTACCAGGAGCGCGTGGCACACATGGAGATGTCGCTGGGCCAGGCCCGTGAGCGGCTGGGCCGTGCCGTGCAGGGCGCCCGTGAGGGCCGCCTGGAGCTGCAGCAGCTCCAGGCAGAGCGGGGCGGCCTCCAGGAGCGCAGGGCGGCGTTGGAACAGAGGTTGGAGGGCCGCTGGCAGGAGCGGCTGCAGGCCACTGAAAAGTTCCAGGTGAGGAAGTCGCAGACCTGGGTGAGACCAGGCTCCAGGAAGTCCCTGTGAGGCTCAGAGACCTTCTGGGAAGGGAGCGGGACAGGGGCGGCTGCCGATTCAGGAGCCGCTTCACAGAAAACCCACACCTGGTGCCACAGGCCCCAGGATTGCCTAGGGTAGGGAGGGAATGATGGGATTCGAAGGCCTCTCAGAGCACATCCCCTGGAAGGGCAGGCAGGCCCGAGTGGCTTTGCAGCAGCCCCCTCACTCTCTGGATGGCGCTTTCCCTCTCCGACGACCCCCTGGGCCCCTCCCTGGGCTCTGCTATCACTCTGAAGAATGGCCCAGCTACTCAGAACCTCTAAGTCCTGAACAGCCCTCCTCCCCCTGACAGGACGGCTGGGGGCCCTGAGTGGGGGGCCACCAGCCCCTCTCCCATGTCACGGCTTCTGGGCCCTCTAGAGCACATTCCAGAGCCCCGGGACAGCTGCTCCCCCTCACACAGCACAGATGTGACCAGCAGCTGAGAAAACAGCCTCTTGCCTGAGCCAGAGGTGCCATGGCCACCTCCCTAAGCCTCTTCTCAGAGGAAGATTCCAGACCATGTGGGAAGTGGAGGGGCGGGAGCCCAGCGTGAGGCGCGGAAGACTGTGGTGGGAGATGGGAGCAGGGGACTGGGGCTGCTTGGCTTCCAGTCCTGCGGGCTCCAGGCCTCTTGATTAATCGTTTTTCCTTCTGCTTCCACTTTCCCCCTATCCTCTCTGTAACTCGTCTCCCCTCCTCCCTCACCTCCCCCTCCTGTGGGAGCTGAGTTCTGAACAACATGTGCTACCATTTAATCAGCATCTTCAGAGGAGGAGCGGGCCGTGGGAGAGGACCAAGAGGGGCCCCCGCGCTCATCTCGGTGGACCCAGAGGGGGCTCTTTGGGCAGGGGGTGGGGTGGGAGAGGCAGGGGTCTGCTCTACAGAGAAGTCAGTCAGGGGGCAGAAGACGCTGCCATGGCAGCCAAGCAGGATGTACTTAGTTAGCGGGAGGGACCTCACCCCCTTCGCTGACTGCCTCTGGCCTGCTCTGCAGCTGGCCGTGGAGGCCTTGGAGCAGGAGAAACAGGGCCTGCAGAGCCAGATCGCCCAGGTTCTGGAAGGTCGGCAGCAGCTGGCACATCTCAAGATGTCCCTCAGCCTGGAGGTGGCCACGTACAGGTAGGGGTTGACCGTGACCCACCCAAGCACACAGATGCACACACATGCTGGGGCAGACTACTCAGCTGACGGGGCCCCAAGACACAGGTGCTGGCAGCTCTGTAACTGCAGGCTGGTCACTTCCATGGACCAGGACATGTCCCACCTGAGCCCACTTGCTCCCCCATGGGTTCAGGACCTGAGAGGTGTCCTGTGTCCCCCTAAAAGTGGTGATACTGCCTAGTGGGATGGCCTCGGGAGAGGGGCCGGGCACGTGTGGGGCATCCACATCCAGACCCTTCCCCCGAGGGGCTGAAAATCCCCAAATCTCTGAGTGTGTGCTCCCACAGAGGGGCTGCTGTCCCCCGCAGCCTCAGAGAGGAGGCACTGCAGATGTGGGGTGGCTGCACTGACTCGCCACCTGACCTGGGCCGCAGCCTTGTCTAGGGCTGAGAGCTGGGCTGAGCGACTTCCAAGGCCTCTTCCAGCCTGAATGTCATGGGGCCTGACTCCTCGCAAGCCCTAGTGCCTTTGGCCTGCCCTGCCCCTCATTGACCATGTTTCCTGTTGTGTTAGGAAAGGTCGAGACCAGAGGAGGGGGGGGCTGCTTCTCACTGGCTGTGGGGCCTTGAGCAAAGCCCACAGTCTCTTCTGGGAAACTGTCTAGGGAGGCTCATGGAGCCCAAGGAAGGGGCTTTGTGACTTGTGAAGGGCCAGAGGGCCAGGGCTGGACAAGCTATTAGGATAGTACACCCCTCCCCCTAGAATCTGTTGGCAAAAAAAGCAGGGGCCCTGGCACAGGTCCAGGATGTCGGGGGAGGCAGGGTCTGGAGAAGGAAGGCCAGTGAGGATCTAGGGAGGACTTGAAAGACAGGGCTCCACCTCCACAGAAGACAGAGCTCGGAGGGAATGATGCTACACTGGGAAGGACGGAGGTGAGACTACGGCAAGTACCAACCAGGTCACGGAGAAGAGAGGGAGTAGATGTGCAGTATACCTTGTTGGATTCATTGGTTCCCTCCACCCCCCAATCAGCTCCAAGGGGCACTGAGGCAGAGCCCTGGACACAAAGACCTCCCTGCCCCAAAGAGCTTGGGATCCAGAGGGTTTAGAGATCCCAAGATGAGGGCCTTGACCCCCAGTGAAACCACTGAGCTGAGGGGTCTTACAGGCCCCGAGGAATTTAACCGCTGGCTTTTGAGGCATGAAAAGGATTTGGAGAGAGGGAGTTGAATTCATTTGCTTTTGTCTGTCGCTAGCTCTGGGGGCCCCAGGGGAGGAGGGAGCGCATCCCATGGGAACGGCCTGAGAATTCCCACTTCCCCAGAAGCCCCCCTTCTCAGACCCTCCAGATGGCGGCGTGGACAATGGCAGCAATTAGCATGAGAATCGGTCCCCCACACTGAGGATGAGGTCATTGGCCTGGGGTGGGAGGAGGAGACCAGCCGAAGTGATACTGTGGGTGTGGCCTATGGCAGCATCTGACTGTGTGGGAATCTGCTTGTGTGTCTGTGAGCTCCACTGTGTGTCCCAAATATGTGTGTGACTCTGTGTGACCAAGCGTGTGATGCCTGTGGGTATGTGACCATGTGATTTCACGCCGCGTGTGGCTTTTGTGTGATAATGGTCAAATGAACAGGAAGCCTGCAGTGCCAGGGATGGTGCCAATCCAGCCAGGGTTGTCCCCAGCTGGCTCACTGCCAGCTCACTGGGGCAGAGGGCTGACCCAGCTTTTCCTCTCTCATCTCCAGGACCCTCCTGGAGGCTGAGAACTCCCGGCTGCAGACACCTGGCGGTGTTTCCAAGGCTTCCCTCGGCTTCCAGGGTAAGAAGAGGGATCAGGATCCCCTTGAAACCACCCTTCTTTGCTCTTCATACCCAGACCTACCTTTCCTGAGAGGTATCAATCTGAGTCTTAACTTCTTGGCCCCCAACACTAGTGCACATACTCTCAGCCCAGCCAGTGGGAGCCAGGGACAGAGCCTGTGGGCACTCTTGCCAGAAATGATGGCTGCTCTGTGGCTCCCCTCACTGCCAGTGACATACTGACACTGCTTCTTGCCCCTCTGCCTTTCCAGACCCCAAGCTGGAGCTGCAATTCCCTGGGACCCCAGAGGGCCGGCGTCTTGGACCTTTGCTCCCTGTCCTGAGCCCAACTTCCCTCCCCTCACCCTTGCCTGCTACCCTTGAGACACCTGTGCCAGCCTTTCTGAAGAGCCAGGAATTCCTCCAGGCCCGTACCCCTACATTGGCCAGCACCCCCATCCCACCCACACCACAGGCTCCCTGTCCTGCCACAGATGCAGAGATCAGAGCCCAGGATGCTCCTCTCTCCCTGCTCCAGCCACAGGGTGGGAGGCAACAGGCTCCAGAGCCCCTGTGGGCTGAAGCCAAGGTGGCCATTCCTGCCAGTGTCCTGCCAGGACCTGAGGAGCCTGGGGGCAAGCAAAAAGAGGCCAGTATAGACCAGTCCCCAAAGGATCAGGCCTCCTTGGCTCCACCCTTTAGCTCTGACAATTCCAATTTAGAGGGTAAAGATGGAGAACCCAGAGGGTCTAGAGTATCCAGCATGTTTCAGGAGGAAGGTGAAGGGCAAATCTTGGGGCTGGTAGAGAAAGAAACAGCCATAGAGGGCAAAGTGGTAAACAGCCTGCAGCAGGAAATATGGCAAGAAGAAGGGGATCTGGACATGAAGGAAACCCAAGACTCCCAGGTTCCTTTGGAAAAAGAAACCCTGAAGTCGCTGGCAGAGGAGATTCAAGAGCCATTGATGTCTCTGGAAAACCAGAGCCATGAGACACTAGAGAAGGAGAATCAAGAATCTCTGAGGTCTTTAGAAGAAAACTTTTCCAGACTGAAAAGTGTAGAAAAGGAAAATCAGGAGCTAATGAAGTCTTTAGAAGAAAAGAATGTGGAAGTAGTGAGACCTCTAGAAAAGGAGACTCTAGAACTACTTAAGCCTATAGGAAAAGAAGACATACAGGCACTCAAACCCCCAGAAAAGGAGAATCAAGAACTAATAAGGTCTCTTGAAGGTAATATAGAGACACTTTTATCTCCAGCAAAAGAAAATCAAGAATTAGTAAGTTCTCTAGAAGAGAACTTACAGTCATTGACAGCTCTAGAAAAGGAGAATCAAGAGCCACTGAGATCCCAAGAAGTAGAGGACCAGGAGACACTGAGACCTCCGATGAAAAAGAATCAGGAATCACTGAGTTCTCTTGAAGATGAGAACCAAGAGACCTTTAGACCTCTAGAAAAAGAGAACCAGGAGCCACTGAGTAGTCTAGGAGAAGAGGACCAGAAGATAGTGAGACCTCTGGAAAAAGAAAATCAGGAGTCACTGAGGTCTCTAAAAGAAGAGGAACAAGAGACTTTGAGACCTCTTGAAAAAGAAACTCAACAGTCACTGAAATCTCTAGGGGAAGAAGACCAGATGACATTAAGACCTCCAGAAAGAGTGGATCCAGAGCCACTGAAGTCTCTTGGAAAAGACCAGGAGATAATTAGATCTCCTGAAAAAGAGAATCAAGAGTTATTAAAGTCACTGAAAGAAGAGAGTGTAGAAGCAGTGAGATCTTTAGAAACAGAGAACCTAGAATCACTGAAGTCTGCAGAAGAGAACCCGGAAACATTGAAATCTCTAGAAACTCAAGAGCCACTGTGGTCTCTAGAAGAAATGAATCAGGGGACAATGAAACCTGTAGAAAATGATACTCAAGAACCACTGAGGTCTGTGGAAGAGAACCAAGAGACAACGAGGCTCCTAGAAAAGGAGAATCAAGAACAACTGAGATCTCTTGGAGCACAGGACCTAGAGAATTTGAGATCTCCAGAAGAGATAGACAAGGAAAGTCAAAGGAATATGGAAGAGGAAGAGGATCTGGGGAAGGGAGAGAATCAGGAGTCACTGAGGTCTCTGGAAGAGGAGGGACAGGAGCTGCCACAGTCTGCAAATGAGCAGAGGTGGGAAGATATGGTGGTGGGAAACGAAGAACTGAGTCAGGGAAGTCCACCTGGGAGGGCCGGAGTGGAAAATGAGGATGAGGCAGAGCTAGACCTGAGGGCGCAGGATGGCTTTGCTGGGAAGGAGGAGGCAGCAGAGCAGAGAGAGTTACAGCTGAATGCCATGGGGGAAGCCTGGAGCCCAGGCGAGGGGCACCCAGGGAGCCCTGAGCCCAAAGAGCAGAGGGGCCCAGCTGCGGGAGCCAGTGGGAAGGGAGGCGCCGAGGGCCTGCAGGACCCTGAAGGGCAACCAGAGCAAGGGGGGGCCCCAGGCCTCCAAGCACCCCAGGGAATGCCAGAGGTGACAGAAGCCCTGTTGGAAGATGAGGATGTGGTCCCAGGAGATGACCAAGCCTCCCCAGAGGTCACCTTGGGGTCAGAGCCAGCCACGGGTGAGTCTGCTGTGGGAGCTGAGCAGGAACCGGAGCAGGAGGTGCTAGGGCCAGAGGACCCAGGCCACCTGGCCAGGAAGGAGGTGATAGAGCCACCCCCAGGAGAGGAAAGTTTGGAGGCAAAGAGCGTTCAGGGCTTGGAAGGGCCTGGAAAGGACCTAGAGGAGGCAGGTGCTCTGGAGGCAGAGCTCTCCAAACTGCCCAGGAAGAGCAGAGACCCCCTGGAACCTCCCAAGGGCTGGGAGGAGTCAGATCTTAAGGCCCCCTGGGGAGCAGAGGAGGTGTTCCCTGCTGAGATCTCAGGCCACGGTGGAAGTGATGCCCCTCAACCTAGGCCCCTGGGGTCAGAGGAAGCTGAGGAGGATGTACAACCAGAGCTGGGTCTCCCTAGCCCAAGGCCCACTGAACCCTGCTCACCCACCCCAATCCTGGAAGATGCTCCTGGGCCCCAGCCCCAGGCTGAGGGGATCCAGGAGGCTAGCTGGGGGCTGGAGGGCAGGGCCTCAGCCCTGGGAGAAGTGGAGGGTGAGCAGGAGGAGTTAGGCTCTGGGGAGATCTCTGAGGGCCTCCAGGAGGGGGAGGAGAGCAAAGAAGAGAGCGAGGCTGATGAGCTTGGGGAAACCCTTCCCGACTCCACTCCCCTGGGCCTCTACCTCAGGTCCCCGACTTCCTCCCAGTGGGACCCAGCTGGAGAGCAGAGGCCCTCCCCTCAAGGGGAGACCAGAGAGGAAGGCTGGGATCCTGTTGTCCTGGCTTCTGCGGGCCTTGGGGCCCAACCCTCAGAAGAGGAGGAAGAGGAAGATGGGGGGGAGGAGGAGTGTGGCCATGATTCTGACCTGTCAGAGGAATTCGAGGACCTGGGGACTGAGGCTTCACTTCTTCCTGGTGTCCCCGGGGAGGTGGCAGAACCTCTGGGCCAGGTGCCCCAGCTGGTACTGGAGCCTGCCGCCTGGGATCGGGATGGGGAGTCTGATGGGTTTGCGGATGAGGAGGAGAGTGGGGAGGAGGCAGAGGAAGAAGAGGAAGAGGAGGGGAGGGAGCCAGGGGCTGGGCGGTGGGGGCCAGGGTCCTCTGTTGGCAGCTTCCAGGCCCTGAGTAGCTCTCAGAGAGGTGACCTCCAGGAGTCTGAGACCGTGGGTGTCAGTGTCCCCTGGGATGATGGCTTGAGGGGTGTGGTGGCCGGTGCCTCTGTGGCTACCCCAGGGACTGAGTCCCAGGACAGCGCTGAGCCTTCTGGCTCAGAGGAAGAGTCCGACCCTGTTCCCTTGGAGACGGAGGACCAAGACCCTGGCCTTCTGGAGACCCCCAGTGGGGTGGAGGACATGGGCCCAGGGGCAGGGGACACCTGTGGTGTCAATGGCCAGGGCCCCGACTTGGAGGAGTCGGAACACGTGAATGGGGGCGTGATGAACGGGCTGGAGCAGTCTGAGGGAGTAGGGCAGGGGAAACTGGGGGCTCCTGAGAGGGACCGAGCGAGCCCCTTACGGGAGGAGGAGGGGGGTGCCCTGAAGACCCCTTGGGCAGGGGCTCCTCTTCACCTGGGCCCGGGCCAGTTCCTGAAGTTCACCCAGAGGGAAGGAGATCAAGATTCCTGGTCCTCAGGGGAAGACTAGAGAAGAGGTCCGCCTCCCGCAGCCCCTCCCCGCTCAGGGCAGCACCCTTAACTTATGATCTCTTGACCTGTGGTTTCTTCCAAGAGGCTTGGCTGGCTAAGGTGACATGGGGTGTGGCAAAGGAGCCAGTTCCCAGAATGGAGGCTCTAGGAATAAAAACCTCACACCCTGCAAAGGGGCCTCCCGCCTGCACCATCTGGTAGGCTCAAGTCCACTGAGTGAGGAAAGCACTGGGCCCCCTTCCTCTTCATCGGCTGGGAAAGGCCTGGGGCCCAGTGGCTCCTCCGAAGGGAGGGGGCTGTGGGGGTCCTTGTGCCCGGCTCACCAACCCTGCTCCGTCTCACCCCAGTAGCACCACCCTCACGGGATGTCTGGCCCGTGACTAATGCAGGTGAGGGTGCTCCTACGTCCTGACCCCCATCCCTACCATGCTATGGCCTTGCCTGGCTCACCCCTGCCTGAATAAAGTAATGCCTCTGCCTACAAAGTCTGGACTCTTCCTTCCCCCATTCAGGAGCAGACAGCGGGGAGACAGTAGGGGAGAAAGGAGAGGCTAGTGCTGGGGAGGGGCTGCCTCCCGAGGAGAGGAGGGAGGAGGGCCCAGGAGAGGAGGGAGGAGGGCAGGGAGGCCTCCTGGGGAACGCAGGCAGACAGACTCAGGCCTGGGGAGGGCCAGAGGCTGCTGCTTCGCTGCGGGAGGCCAGTCCAGGGTGACCTCAGCATCTGCAGAAGCCAGGCCCGTCATCATCTTTGCCCACAGCACTGATTACAGGGATTAGGCCTCGGGCCGCCCCCACCCTTGCATGTCCTTGCCACTAGCCCCTCAGTGCCGCCAGCATAATAAGCCCCCTTGTCCCCAAACCCAAACAGTTGTCTGGCCCATGATGTCTGCTCGGGCTGGCTGGGTCAGAGCGGGGTGAGGGAAGAGGGAGGCTGGTTCTGCCTCAGTCTGGCAGTGTGGCCTCGGGTCAGCATTTATCCTCTCTGAGCCTCAGACTCATCCACGTGATGAGGGAGGCTGAGCCAGGTGACTTGGGGGCCTCCCAGGGCAGGGAGGCTGGGGGAAGCTGGAGGACCACAGCTTAGATCTTCAGTAGGACTTCCCTCACAGGACGAAGCAGGAGACAGGGAAGAAAGGAAAGAGGACGGAAGAAGGAGTGGACGAAGCTGTGGGGTGAAAGCTATGGTGTATGGTTGACAGTGCTGTGCTGCCAGCAGGGTAGCCGAGGGCCACCAGCCACCGCCCAGGAGTTCTCTGGGTCTCTGTGTAAGGCAGGGAGGGGACCAGGGGATCCCGGGTTAGGCCGGGCCTGAAGGTCTTGAAGTCAGGATACCCAAAAAGAAACCACCCCTCCGCTCAGCTCTGCAGGGAAGGAAGATCTAGCCACACCTCTGAATATCCCGAGTGGTGGTGGGATAGGGGCTGCCAAACAAATGTTCCATATTTGGCGACGATCCCGAGTCCAGGAGTAAGCAGGCTCTTCCTCTCCTTGGGCTCAAGGCTGAGGGCTAGGGAAAGATGAGAGGATGAAGTCCCAGCCCCTCTGGCCCCTACTCCTGTCCTCTGACCAAGGAGGGGTGGACAGGGGGCCTCCGGACAGACTCTCAGTGTCTGCTTGCATGCCCATGCCTCTTTCGAAGCTTCCCCGTCTATAGTCTCCACCTTGGGCACCCAGACCCCATTTCTCACACACACACACACACACACACACACACACACACACACACACACCACCCCCTCTTCCACTTCAGGGTCCAGGATCCTGTCTCTCCCCACCCCACCCTCCTGGCAGCCCAAGCCTCCGCTGTGTCCTTTCTGTACCCACTGCTAACAAGGCCTCATCTGATCCTGCCAGGCTGCCAGGCCTGGGGCTAGCACATCGGCAGCCAGGCAGGAAGGCCCACTCCCTGCCCCTCTAACGAGACAGAGGTGCCCTGTGCTTGGTCTCCTCAGGCCCTTGGGCAGCCCCACTTGGGTGAGGGCCGAGAACAGAGGCCGAGCCAAGCAGTCCCTCCCTATGCCTGGTGCCCATCCTGCTCCCCACCCAGGGCCTCTGGTCCCCTACACAGTTACCCAAACAGGCCACTGCTGCCAATAATCCCAAACAGGGGAAGGGATATAAATTAGAAATGAGGACTTCCCTAAACGGGGTGTGTAGTGGGAGCCATGTTCTCTTTGGAAGTGATCATCTATCAATGCAGCAAGACAAATGAGGGTTGGACAGTAAGACGGACATTGCTGGCGGTGGTAACAGGAGTGATCGTCATTTTTCTTTTTAAATCTTATTTTAAAAAATTTGTTTTTAGAGACAATGTCTTACTCTGTTGCCCAGGCTGGAGTGCGGTGGCGTCATCATAGCTCACTGTTACCTCAAACTCCTGGGCTCAAGTGATCCTCCTGCCTCAGCCTCCTGGAACTACCGGCTCACACCACCCTGCTCAGCTAGTTTTTAATTAATTTATTTATTTTTGCTTATTTTTTTGTTTTTGTTTTTTTTATTTAGGAGTGGGGTGGGGTGAGAAGTCATGGATAAATTAAAACCTGGCAAGTATCTACCAAAGCAGAGACATTTTTTAAGGGACACAAGAAAAACCAATAAGTCACCATTTTGGTCTCATTAGGGAAGTCCATATGTTGAGAAATAAAGACCATTTTGCTATAATTCACACTACAAAATGCAGTAGTCACACAGTATTTCCAAAAGGATTCCAAAAACTGTAATGCAAAAGAAATCTAAGAAAACAAATAATCACAAAACCACCAACATTTTTCAAGGAAATGTATTCAAAACAGTGGCTTTTACAAAAGACATAAATTTGTTTTAAATGAAAAAAGAATTCTCTATATGAAATACCAAAGACTCAGTCCATAGGTAACTTATACTGCATTAATGATTCGATTAACAATGTATAAACAAGGGCCATAGCTTTTTTTTAAAATTACGCCTGAAAGATCAGTATAAATACTGATGGGGGCAGTGATCTATACCCCAAACTCCAATATTCCAGCTCTGTGTCCTGTCCTGTTATTATAAGTTGTAAAAATCTTAACGACGTAGTGATTCAAGTTTTCATACCTTCAATGATGTGTGAGAGGACGATGCATCTTGGTTTGAAGAATTTGTTGCATCTGAAGGCTGGAACAGTACTCGACCACGATGATTAAATACATAAAAGGATGGGTGATTCCTTAATGTATCAAATGTCTTATTTTTTAGTTCTGAAGTGGCATCCATGTCTTTAAACTCCCCTGTAATATGAATTATACCGTAACAGGTAACTGCAAAGGCCAGAAGTGTCTGAAGAACTGTATCTATTGGCAGTGATTCATCTTCCTTTTCTGTTAATCGCATATAAGAACGATGCTGAGCGGCAGAAAAGGCGGCATGGGCCAGGGCAAAGAGGCCAATGCCCACCAGCACCTTCCATAGCGACGGCGCCATGATTCCGAAAGAGCTGTAGCCAGACAAAAGAAGTGAAGGGCAGCAGAGCTGTTTCTTCTTCCACCCGCGAGTGTCCGCCTAAGTTTTTAATATTTTGTAGAAATGGGGGTCTTGCTGTGTTGCTCGGGCTGGTCTCGAACTCTTAGACTGAAGTGATCCTCCTGCCTTGGTGATCTTCACTTTTCAACAGCTATTTACTGAGCATCTACTATGTTCCATGCACTGTGAAGGCTCTAGGAATGCAGAGATAAATAACAACATGGTTTCATGCTTAGGAAGCTTTACCTACTCATTGAACAAGGGCTTCTGAGTGGAAATCACATTTTAAAACAGAGAAGCCCTAGGTTATAGGAGGATAGAACAGGGAACCTCATCTGGCTTGGGCTAGGGGAGTATGGGAGGGGGTGTTCAGAGAAAGGAGCCCTGAGAATCTGAAGGATGAGCAGGAGCAGCCAGTGGGCGAAGGAAAAGGAAGGGAAGGGGGAGGAAAAGGGTTCTAATCAGAGGGAACAGCATGCGCAAAGCCCTGAGGCAAGCAGAGAGAGCCCAGGCAGTTGAGGGAAGGAAGGGAAGGTGGAGAAGGAGGGAGGAGAAGGTTCAAAATGAGGCTGAAGAGAGAGTCAGGAGTTGGGCAGAGGCCTTGCAAGATAGCCAGGAAGCATGGACTTCTTCCTAAGAGAAATGCAGCCTCCAAGCGTTTTAAGCGGAGGTGATGTGACCAGGTTTGCATTGTAAGAGTCAAACCAGAAGGGGAGGGCTGCCTTGTGAGATGGGTCAGCACCGGCAGGAGTGCCCCAGCGGCTGCTGCAGTGGTCCAGGCAGGGCTGTGGCACAGTGTGGGTGGAGGAGACGTGTAAGGGAAGCAGAATCACAGGACTGGGCGATCCGCTGCAGGGGATGGAGGGCGATATGCCAGCAGAGGTCCCCAGGCTTTTGGCCTGAGCAGCTGGGAGGTAGAGGTTCCATTTTCTGAGCTGAAGACTCCAGCAGAAAGTTGTAACCTCCAAGAGCTGGTAGCCTGGGGGTGGGTGGACCTGTGGACCTAGAGCTCAGGAGAGAGGACAGGTTGGAGGCAAGAATTAGGGGGTCGTTGGCCTAGGGATTCCCCTGAGAGAGCACGTATTAATAGAATGAAGAGAGCCCAGGACAGAGCTCCCACAGAGCTGCCAACAAAGAAGAGACCCTGGAAAAGAGCTGGAGAAGGCCAAAGACGAGGAGGAAAGCCAGGGCACACAGCGGCTCAGAATACACTGTCACTGTAGAAAGTTCTGGGAAAGCAAGGCCTTTGTCCTGTTCATCGCCTAGAACCTAGCACAGTGCCTGTGCCCAACGGGGGCTCAGTAAACAGGTACTGAAAAGTGAACAAATGAATGAATGACAGACAACAGAACACACTTCTGAGGGTGGAGTCCCAGGGGAGGGAATGGGGAGGGAGCAAAGAGGGACAGCACCCTCTACACACACACACACACACACACACACACACACACACACACACACGCGCGCGCGCACGCGCGTGCTGCACAGGCACACATAGCACAAGGACAAGTGGGAGGTTATTCTGGGGCCTCCTCTGGGTAAATATAGCCTCTGAATGGGGTGAGGCGGGGTGGGGGGCCGGAGGTGGCTTCCTCGGTTTGTTTGGGGCACTTCCTTATAAGGCCGCACAGGCTGAGGCGCCTCAGAGGGTGAGCTCAGAGGCTGAGTGCTCCATTCAGCCCAGCCTGTTGCTGTTCCCCTTGCTGCTGCTGCCACGGTCGCCAGAGTCTCAGAGGAAATCAAAGGCCTAGGCTTTGAGCTCCAGCCAAGGGAGCTCAGAGTGTGGCCTCAGAAAGGAAAGGGCCCCTTCAGCCACCGCCATCGTGTCTGTGTGGGAGCCCAGCCCTGGGGTGGGGAGAGGGTCCTCTCAGAAGGCGAAGCTGGACAGCTCGCTCCCCCATGGGGCTTTGGTGGGACGGGATCACTCCCAGAGGCGCCATACAGCTATGACATCCTATAGCCTAACCTCCCACTGCACGGTCTGCCCCTCTTGCTCTGGCTTCTGGAGATCAAAGAACCAGAGTTCATTTATTGCCTCCAAAGAAAGGCCTTAGTCCCTCTTAGCTCCCCGCAGCCCCCCTTCTCAGCCCCTCCTTGGGGAACCAGCTGCTGCCACTTGACCCTGTGGTATCACAGCTGCTGTCAGCAATGCCATCCTCGTCAGGCAGGGAAGGAGGAATGTGATTTAATTTCAGCTGGAATGTACCCTCTGGGCTGCCCATAGAAGGAGGAGGGAATGGAAACCAAGCCCACCTAAGCCTAGGAAACCCAAGAAGACTCTAGGTTGGGAACGGGCCCCTGGTCCTTGCTGGACACCCCACCCTCGAACAGGGGAGGGCTAAGTTCCAGGCCACCCAGGTCCTGCAGCAGGATGGGTGGAAGTTAGACTCGAGGGTCTTCTGGGAGGCAGGAAAAAAGAAAGCTGCTAGTGCATGCGGCTCGAGTGGATGTTGAAAGGACCCGGGCACCCCATTCTTGGGTCCGCAGGCCACCTTAGAAATACGAGACTCTCAAGGGCCAGAACCAGGGGAGGTACTACTTGGCTCAGGGGAAGGGAGAGGGACAGGATGGCCTCAGGTAAGGCCTGGCAGAGGAAATCATGGCCCCCTCTACTTCCTCTTTCATGGCTCTGAGATTCCCCGCCCCCTTCCTGCTTCCTTCCAACCCAGGGCCCCCTTTCCCCTGTCCCTCCTCTTTCGAACACGGCACCCCCACACCCAGATCAGACTTGTCTCTTCTCTGACATTCAAGAATAATGGGCCTGCCTCCTGCTCTCCAACCCCTTGCCCAAGCCCCACTATTCCAGGGGCTCCAATGGGGATGTCCACCCTGTAATCCAACTCCCGCTCTTGATGCTTTTGCCCAGAGGGATGGACCCCAGGTCCCACAGTCCCAGGTCCTGGAGTCTTCTTCCTTCCCATCAGCCTTCTCTTCCAGCCACAAGCTCCCCTCCCCGCAGTCCCATTCATTCTCCCCACCCCCATGACTCAGCTGTGGCTCCAGAAATAAACCGAGGCAGGTGCCAGGAGGCCTCTGTCGAGGAACCCCCTCCCAGCAACTGTGGGCTCAGCTGCTTACAAGCCAGGGCCCCAGGGCCCCAGAAAGGGGGGCTGGAGACTTCGGGGTGGGGAGATGCCCAGCTGGCTCTGACCCCCTCCTGGATCCTCCGAACACCATCCTCCCCACTAAGGAGAGACACTTGCCACTCAGGGACCCAACTCTCCTTCCCTGTCTCCCCCTTTTCACCTCTCCTCTGACTTCCGCTTACTTTCCTCCATCCTCCCTGGCCCCTTCCCAATTCCTAAATCCCTTAGTCTCTCCAGAATTCCTTACTTTTCTAGTCACCTCATTTGCCAGGAAATTAGCTCAGAGAGAACTTCAGCTAGCTCACTTTGATGGGGAAACTGAGGCACAGAGAGATGTCCCTTGCCAACAATACTAGGAGTCCCTAGAACCCACTTGGGGTCTACGGAACATGGGCCAGGGGGCTGTGGGCTGTCCCCCTTAAATATTCCAATCCGAAGTGATCAACAGCCTTCTCTCTGTTGACAAGCCATCTAACTACTAAGGAAGAACCACTGGGGAATAAACACAGAAGCCACAAGATCCACCCACAGACAATTAACTGGAGTCTACAGTCCATCGGTGGGGGGAGTTTTCTCACATCCTTCTTCCTCCTTCCCTGCTTTCTTTTCTCTCCCCTCCTTCCCAAGCCCTTCCTCATGCTCTGCCCCTGCATCTTTAAGTCCTCCCTTCCCAGGGGGAAGTAGGCTGCGTTGCAACAGGCAGAGTGGAAGTCAGATCTCAGGAAAGACCTCCCATCTGGAGAATGCAGGAACCCTTGCACAGCGGGGAGAGACAGCACCTAGGTCCTCAATCCAGGCAGAGATCTGCCTGCAGCCCCTGGGGAAAGTCCTCCCACTCACCCATGGGGGTCCGACAGGCTGAGCATTTTTGGAAGTCTTTCGGAGCTGCTGTGTCACAGCAGGCAGCCAGGACAATGGGGCCCTTTCTTCTCCCTATGTGACAGACAGGCCCACGACAGAGCCTCCAGGCTGACAAAGGCCCCAGTGAGGTCAAGGCAGTGCTGTGGGAGTTGGGGGTGTGGGGGAGGAACGGGGAGGTAGGTGTGGGCCAGAGCAGCCTAGGAGGAAGCTGGGGACCCTGGAAGATGAGGGGTCTCTGGAAGGCCCTGTCACCAGGCTCCCAGGCCCCTCAGCAATGCTCAAGTCCCTAACTGTCACCCAGGCTGAGTCTCCTATCTCCATACATACTCTGACCCCCTTCATCCTCAGGGAACAGGAAACCCTGCAAGGGGACCCCACTTTAGACTTGTGGGAAAGAGGCTGAGAGCTTAACCATGCATCCAGGGGCTCAGCAGGGGACTTACATTGTCAGATCTGTGCTGTGCCCTGGAGGCAAAGGCAGACACAGGTGTGGCCCCTGATCCATCTCCTAAAGACACTATGTGAAGGGCCAATTTCTCTTGCCCAGGGCCAAGACGGGCCACAGACACAGACACGCACACATACGCACACGCACGCACATACATGGCCAGGGCTTAGATTCCGTGCAGGGTGCTTAGTCATCCCTGGACCAGCTCCCTCTTCCCCAGGAAGCCCAACAAAGCCAGGAGAATGCTTCCGTTTCCGGCCCTGCCAAAGCAACCCAGCAGGTGTCGGGGAGGGGTTAGGAATCTACTTCCAGCCCTCTGTCTACCTCTGGGGCTCTCCTCACCCACAGACCAGAGAAGATGAAGGACCCCTGCTCCTGCCTACTGCTGTGAGAGTCAGCGAGAAAGCCTTGATGGGAAACCAAAGCCCATCACTAGCTCACCACTATGATCTCTCTGGGAAATCCAACATGCTATCTAAACTTCACCTCTGTGAGGACGTGTTTCTCAGGAAACCTTCCTCAAGAACCCAAGGACAGACACTGCCCACCCCCAACCTTCTCCTCTTCATGCTGTACCTTCAGAGGCCCACCTTGGTCTTCGACCACTCACAATTCCGGCTAAATGCCCTGAAATCCCTAAAAATGCATTGACTGGGCAATCCAGGGTAATATCGGGTAAAGTGAGGGTCTACTCTGGCCCCAGAATCATCCTCTTCTCTGTAGCTCCTTAAGAAGCAGCCCCCACTCCCTAGCCATGCTGGGCTGGGCAGCAGGCAGGGCAGGTGAGCCCCGGGGTGAGGAAGGAATGTGGTGGTAGGTGGGTCGGCACTGATATATCAGAGACCAGCTGGTTGTGGGTTTAGATATAGGGTGGGGAAGGCCCAGGAGCTGGGCAGGGATGACCACCAGCTTCCCCCAACACAAACCTGTCTCAAACCTGTCTCTGTCTCTCTGGCTTTGCTATCTCTGGGTCGCTCCACAACTCTCTTAGCCTTTTGCTCCCTGGATCTGCCTCCCTGCCTCATGGTTTTACTGACTTCGGAAAAGGAATTGCCCAAGCGGGTGAATGGGGTGTAAATGAGTGTGCACAAGCAGGAGTGTGTACACACGACAGTGTGCACGTGTGTGTGCATATGTGTGATCGCGTGTGGCTAACCATGGGGATCTGCAGCAATAAGATTCAGCCCCATCCTGAGGACGGACAACATCCTGTCACACACTTTACCAAGAGGCACAGTTCTGCGCATTGTGATGAGGCCCACAGAAAACCCCCCTCTTCACACACACACACACACACACACACACACACACGCAAACACTCTCCAGTTCTCCGGAGTGACCTCACCATTTCAACCTCCGCTGACTCACAGCCCCCAGGGCCAGCGCTCCCAGGCCGGAAGTCTCACTCTCCCCTCCGCAGCCAACTGCCCCCCTCCCCGCGCCCGGAACGCCTCAGAAAGGAAGAAAGACTGCGGCGCCCCCTGGAGGGATCCTGGAACTCTTCACGCTCCCAACGCCCGTCGCCACTCACGCACGCGCACACGGCACTCGCCGAGCCCCCGCGTCTGCAACCACAGCGCCCTCTGCTGGCCTGTGGGAGCCACGCGTCGTTCCCCAACGCCCAGCTCACAGCAGGCTGGGGACCTCCCCTCTGCCCTTACCTTGTTCCCCTATTTCCTGCATCTCTGCCGCCTCTGGAGGTCAGCCTTCCTGCAGCCTAAGCCCCAGATCTGCTGAAGTGACAGCAGAGCTTTCCCTTCACCCTCACTCTCATGCCCCCTGAGAGAAACCCCCTGCGGAAGCTCGAACCGGGAGACCAAGGCCCCTACCTCTGGGACCTCAGCCCTTCTCCCTCCCGAGACTGAACTCGTCTAAATGTGCTTGACTCTTGGGCACTGCGGCCACTCCATCTCTTTGCAAACATCCTGCAGCACTCCGGCTGTCCCCCAACCCCTGTGGGATCCTCCATTCCGTAAGTACGGTACTGGGCAGCTATACCGTGCCAGGTATGTTCTAGCCACTGACATCTTGGGGACTCCTCTGACCTTCAGAAGCTAATAAACACAGCTCTATCTATCCTATGAGGCCCTGCCCAACCACACACCTCTCTCTCTCTCTCTCTCTCTCTCTCACACACACACACACACACACACACACACACACACAAAACACACACTCACACAGGAGCATACTGCTTGCTTGGGCTCAAACACAGCTTTATTTCCTGCTGGTTTACAGGTACTCCAGCCTGCACACCCATCCCCCTGGCAAACCAAGAATGAGTGGGCACAGTGTGCCCCCTAGAGGAACGGAGGGGACAGGATGGCTGGCAGGGAGAGGGCAGTTAAGGCACTTAGGGACTTACCCGTTGCCCTGAGGGAAAAACCTGATGCCCAGGGTAGGGGGAGAGGGCCTGGGCTGGGCCGGGCTGGGCTGGAGCCTCCCAGGTATTTCCCAGAAGCCTCTCAGGCACTGTCACCTGGACTCCAGCTCCACCCCTCTCAGGTTGTCACTTCCTGTGGTAGCAAGAGCACAGGGTGTGAGGGAGGGTTGGGGTGAGAGGGCAGTGCTGGGGCCAGCAGTGTTCAAGGTCTTGCCCCCTAGGGACCTGGAGCGGGGCTGGAAGGAGGGGTCAACAGCGCCTTCCAGTGCCCCAGTAGCCTTCCCTGGCGTCCTTCTGGGGCCATCACTGGGTGCAGAGCTCGGGCCTGGGGAAGACACACATGCTCACCCTCCACCCTGGGCTCCTTCTTGTCCTCTCTCTTCTCAGAGCCTGCCCTCTGGTGTTCTTGCTCCTTGACCCTGACCTCATCAAAACACTTACTCTGGCTCAGCCCTTCAAAGCCCAGAGTGTGGCTGCATGTTCTCAGACATCAGCACTGAAGGGGGCCCCAGAGTATCCAGCCCACCTCCTTCCCTTTGCCCCAGAGAGGGGCAGTGATGACTCCAAGGTGACATGGCCAGTGACAGGCAGAGCTGGGACTGGAGCCCAGGGCTGCTGTTGGCTAGTGTCCCCCACCCCCACCTGCCTCCTCCTGGCACTCACGGGCCTTCGGGGCACGCAGGAGATCTGGGGAGGCTCCCAGTGACCGTTCTCCTGGCAGCGGATCAGTGGCAGGTTTCGTTGGGCCAGTCCCTCCCGGCATCGGTAGCGAAGCACTGTGTCCACCTCATAGCGCAGACGTGGGCGGCCAAACACTTGAGCCAGAGGCAGCTCCGGTGGGGGCCCACAGGACACTGCAAGGGGGACACAGTTAGGAACTGGGAGCCCGGATCTGTGGGTGACAGTTCCCAGAATCTTGATGGGGAGGATCTGAGCCACAACATGACACAAGAAATCAGGATTCCAAGTGGACCCACGTAATTTGTTAGCCCTCACGTGGTCTGGAACACATTCTGACTCCTCTGTGTAGCTTTTCATTCTATAAATATCAGTCCCCCGTCCCCTAGCCCATCCCTCCATTCCCTTGCTTGGACCCTCCCTTGCCTGCCCTCACCCAGCCCCATCTTGCAGGTGTAGGACAGGTGGTAGTTGCAGGGCACATCACTCCATTGTCCCTGATCATGCCACACCATGACCACGCAGTTCTCTCCAGACAGGAAGTAGCTGTCAGGCTGCCCAGGGTTCCAGTTCTCATAGAGCTGGGGGGCCGGAGGAGACGGTGAGGAGCTCCAACACCAGGAGCATAGGAGGAAATGGACCAGAGAGCATCTGGGGAGGAGGAGGGGTGGGACGGGCCCCAGGATAGGGAAGGCTAAGGGTCTGGGGAGTAGCCCCCCAAGGGGAGAGAAGGCAGGGGCTTTGGGGGAGGGATAATGGGAGCCTGAAGAGGAGGACACAAGGAAGGGAGGAGAGCCCAGGGAGAAGCGAGGAGGGGCACGGGAAAGAGAAGGAGGCCAGGAAAAGAAGGGGAAGGGACCACGGGGGACGGGGGGTGGCGTAGAGAGCAGAAGTGCATCCAGGAAGCGAACTAGACGGCATTGGGGCCGACGGGGCTCTCACCAGGGGCACGCCATCCGACCACAGGAAGTCACCTTCGATGGTCCGGTCGTTGAGCCCGATCCACTGGTACTCCCGGTATCGACCTGGGGAAGAACCGCCCGGGCGAGAAAGTGTGCAGTGAGCTCCGCTGCCAGCAGGTGGCGGTCATCCCCCGTTACGGGCGGCCTGTGGGTGACCGCCAGGGAAATCCTCGCCCGCAATCCCGAATCAGTGCCTCCCTGTTTCCTTATCCTCCCTCCAACCTCTGCACGCCGACCAGATGGAAGGCAGAGACGTAGGGATGGGAGAACAAGAAAAATATCAACCTGGGCTAGAAAAGGGAAACTCGGGGAAAAGAGTAAAAACTTTCAATAAATCAGAGTCGGGGAAGGCAGAGGAAGGTAGGAGAGTCGGGGAGGTGGAGCGGCTGGAGGCGAGCCCCCTGTGCAAGCCTGGCTGACGCAGGTGTGGTTGCTTGCACGACCCCCAACCCTCCCTTCTGAAGCCCCGCTGCCTAAATGTAGCATGGGAAGGAGGGAGAGAGAATGAGAGGGTGAGTGAATGAATGAGCGAAACCTAGTAACGGCTGGGTGAATTAATGAATAAGGCCGTTAATTAATTAGTAAGAGAGTGAGTGAGAGAGAGCAGATGACAGGGGCTCCTCCCGCCCCGTCCCCAGCCCACTGTTGATGAAGTCCTGTTCCTCCGGCGTGCTGATGCTGGCCAGATGCGCGCCGTACATCCGGCACTGGGTCTCTGCCTCCTCCCAGCTCCTTCGTGTAGAAAAGTGCTTGTAGCAGGCGCCCTGGAAGGTGTCCCAGCCAGGGCTACAGAAGCGGAGGCCTGGGGCACAGAAGGGTGGACATCTTAGGACCTCAGAACCCAGAGGGGCCAGGTCTGGAAGGGACTGGCTCCTTCCCCACCGCCGCAGACCGAGAGGGGCGGGGCTAACGGGCAGGAGGGCGGTGCCAAAGAGCTAGCAGGGAACGAGGGGCTAGCATGAGCCTGGAGGGGCTCTTGGGCAGGGGCATGGGTGCCTGCTCTGAGCGATAAGGACCAGGATGAGGGATGGAGTTCCATCCTGGGTCTCTGCAACCCTTCCTCCTAAGGAAGAGTTGTACCTTCCTCTCTTTCCAGGAGAATGGAGACTGGTATGTATTGCCTGCCCACCAAATACCAGGAGTATGCTCAGCACTCCTCCCACACACCCCCTGAGAGAGGCATTTTGATTCCACTTAACAGATGAGGCAATTGGGGGTAGGGTTCTGAGAAGTTATGTAACTTGGCTAAAATGGGGATTCATTAATGACAAAGCCAAAACCGGTGTCCCCCCCAACCCCCAGAACTGGCATATTGTGGCGGGATCCAGGCTTTAGATCTTCCCCCCACCATGCCCCTCAACACACTCACCAACATCGCACAGGTCCCCCCCATAGCCAGGCAAACATAGGCAGCGGACCCCCTCCTCCTCCTCCAAGCATGTCCCACCATTGTGGCAGGGGCTGGGGACACAGTCACCTGAGAGGAGGAAAGAAGCGAGGTGGTGGAGCAGGGGAGCACAACTCTGAAGCCTGAGCCCTCCAGGGGAGGGTCCAGAGGGTCCCCCAGCCCTGATCTCCCTGTCCTGGGAGCTATAATACCACCCTAAAAGGTCCCCCTGGAGCCTGCCTCCAGGCACAGCCCAGCGCTGAGTTTTGGGTTTCTTTCCTCTCCCTGCCCCCCACTTCAGCATTGGCTCAGCCCTGTGCAGGCCATTGTCATGCCCATCGGGGTGGGCCCAGTCCAAAAGGGGATGGGGGAAGTGGCCAGGAAGGCCCTCAGGCCCCACCCCACCACAGGGAAAGATACTGGGCTGTCAGTTATAGACCTGGACTCTTCTCTGGCTCCCAGCTCTTCTGTGTGACACGGGGCAGGTCACTTTTCCTCTCTAGGCTTGGAGTTTTTCCCACACCCCCTGTCTTTGTGCTAGGTCCCAGCACAGTTCTGTAAAGTCTAGGTGGGCTGGATGGAACTAGAGGAGGGGAAGAGGAGAATCACCACAGCAATGGTAGGGTGTGGCCTTCCTGGACTGCTCCTGGGACCTGATGTTGGCATGGTCCACGTGAGTGCTAACCGTTCTTCCTGCGGTCCACTGGGCAGAGTTAGGCAGCCCCAGAAGTGGTTAGCGGAGATCCACCCCGCCTTCCTCACTCTATGTCCTACCCCTGTTCCCCCAGCTCAGGAATGAAGCTGCAGCAGCCCCTGTTATCCTGCAGTGCTGGCTGGCCTTACACACTCAGCTTTCTCTCAACACGCTTCAAGCTCTTTGCCTCCCCTTCGTATCTCCCCAGACTCTTCCACCTTGCCAAGCTCCCCCTCCATCTCCACTTTGGGCCTTCTGCAGGTCCTGCAGCCTAGAATCCATCTCACTCCTTCCTTCTGGCTTCCTCTCCTCCAGGCAGTCCACTTAGACTAACATACCACCCTGAAGGCCTGCAATCTGTTTTTGGGATCCATCTGGCTAGGCCATCTGCCTTCTCTTTTGGACTTCTTCCTCTCTGGATCCTGGGGTGGAAGGTGGGCTGCCCTTAGGCTGTGCCTGGGTGCTGGAGGAGCTATCAGTTTCCACTCCTTTCTGGTCCACATGACCCAGGGGACGATGGCTCCACAGACCAACAGTGCAGGTCACGGCCTTCAGCCAGCCACCGAAAGTAAAACTATCCCAGGGTGGGACCCTTCAGACCTTACCATCCTCCCCTAGCAGCCATGGACAAGGCCCACAATGCTTCACACTGGCCTGGCCGCAGATCCCACACTCTGGTGGGGATCAGAGCAGGGGGAGGGGCAGGAGAAGCTGGAGTCGATTCAAAGAATTTTGCTGGGATGACCTAGCTGTTTTGGGTAAAATGAATCAGCTTTTCCAGCACCATTCCCCATGTCATCTCCCCTCCTGCCAATAGTTTCTTTCCAGCTGGTAGAGCTGCCCTCCCACCCCCAGGGGAGGAGGTATTTTATTTAACCCACTAAGCACCAAGCCCCACAGAGGGTAGGAGTTCTGAACCCCGCTCCCATTCCTCAAGTTTTCTTGCTCCTCCTGTTGTCCTCTCTGCTCTTTCCTGTTCAACCCTCCAACCATGGGGTACAGAGACTCTCAAACTTGGTCCTTGATCTCCTATCCAGGCCATAGGTCCCTCCCCCTGGCTGTGGGCTGCAGAACCTGAACCCAGCATAGGCAGAGTAGGGTGAAGGAACTCTTCCTGGGACTTTATCTCCCTCCCTCCCTCCCTCTCTTTGGGGCCAACTACTATACATAACCAGAAAGTTTTTCCTTCTCTCCTGTAGAAATACCAGGCCAGGGGGCCTCTCACTTATCCTCCAGGAGGGGAACTAAGACACCGTAGATACCTCCAGTTGTGCTGCTTTTCCCACCGAACCCCCTCCCTCCCCACACAGTGCTGAGCTGCAAGGCCAGCTGGGCAGGGAGCAAACAGTTGAAATGGGCGAGCCTGGGTGTGATGCAGGGTTTGATGCATCTAGGAGGGGGAGTCCTGGGCCGAGAGAATCCCAGCCTCCGCTGGGGGCCTCCATTGGGAATCTTAACCTTCCCTGAATAGGCAGGGCTTCTCTCAGACTCCAGAGCCTAACTCTCCATTCCTCCTCTCTCCACACTCTCCATCCCTTGTCCTCTGATTTGTGTCTTTTTCGGCCTTAGGGACTTTGAGATCCTTTGGATTTGGAGAGGGTGAGACCACTTTTTCTGGGGAGGAGCAGGGGGTGGTCATTAGCGCAGGGGTTAGTGGAGGAGGGGGGAGCTGTGGGCAGTGGGATGAGAGTTACATACCATCCCCTTACTGAGACGAAGGGGTAGGAGATGGGGGCTTAGGGCACCTGGATATCAGGGGACCACTGCCATGCTGAGAGACTGTCTCCGTCACTGCTCTATATGGGAGCCACCAAGATGGATCAGAAGTGAATGTAAGTGCACGGCACATGCATCCCAGGCTGTGCGAGTTTCTCGCCTTTGGGAGTGAGGGGCTGCAACTCCCAGCACTCCTGCAGACTGAGGGGCGATGACTTCTCTGGGATAATGTGTGCAGTCAGATTCGGGATCTCAGCAGCCAGGAAGGAAAGTGCAGACCCTTGGGAAGGAGAGGCTGAGGGAGTAGCGACAGGCTGTTAGACCGCCAGGACAGAAAAGGGTAGAAGCTGAAGATGAAAAAAAGAAGAGAACACAAGAGAGGCAGGACACGAAGAAAGAGGGCGAGACATGGAGCCAAAGAGAAGCATCAAAAGCTACCCGTGACACAGACGCATGGAATGAGAAGGGTGGACAGCTAGAGATGGAGACAGAGGGTCCCAGAGCTTGGTTACAAAGCAGTTTAATAGAGATTTATTTCCAAGGTTTGTTTTCCATGAAACAGTAAAAAAAAAAAAAATACTTCACAGAAGTAGTTGCTTAAGGCTCTATGGGGATAAGGGCTCTCCTGGACCCCAGAGGTTGAGGGGCAGGGAGGGACTCCCAGGGTCCCCGGAGACCAGTGCGAGGTGGCTGGAGGGGATGGCACACAGGAGGGGGAAGGGCGCAGTGGAAGGGGGGCCTGGCCCCAGAGAGTGCAATAGGCGGCGCAGGCACCCTGAAGAGGCATGAGGATGCTCTGTGGGGCCGGTGAGATGGGAGCCACAGGTGGAGGGCCCAAGGGCAGGAGAGGATCACAGGTGGTCAGTGATGGGGCTGGGATCACAGGGTGAAGACTGAGAGTGGAGTGGAAGTCACAAGGTGGGTATCAAGGATTGGAGACCCACGGTAGAGGTGGGTAAGAGAATGAAGGCAAAGGACAGGAGAGTCTAGGGTGATGGCGGGTTAAAGGACTACAGGTCAGGTGGCCCAGAGCTGCAGGGGAAGGAAAAGGAGGAGGATAAAAAGGGAGGTTGAGCCTTGGGCAGAATTACCTGATGAGGGGGCCACGGCCACTCCACCTCGGCTGACGCTGTCAGTGGGCAGCACTGGCTGGGCCTGCACTGAGGTCCCTGATGGGGCCGCTCTTCCAGAATTCTCTTCGGAGGGGGCCTCCAGCTCCCTGGTACCCTCAGGGGCCCGTGTGGCTGGAAGCTGGGAAGGGGCATCCTCTGAGCTCCCTGTCTCCTCACTCTCTCCTCGAGGGACCCCAGATAGCTCAGGACCACCAGTTTCCTCCCCCGCCTCTCTTGCCCCAACCGGTGTGGAAGGTGGTGGGGATGTTAGGTTCCCCTCCCTGGCAGTGGGCAGGGTCTCAGTAGGTGGTCCATGGACCCTAGGAGGCCTAGGAGCTTCTGCCTCTCCGTCAGGAAGTGGTGATGCACCAGGCTGCAGGACTGCTTTTGCCAGTGGGGATTCCTGGGAGGGCAACTCATCCTGGGCTGGTTCCGTGGGGAGAGAGGACTCAGGGCTTGGGCTGCTGAACTGGCTGGGCCATGCCCACAGGGCCTCATCCTCCACGTCCTCCTCTTCTTCCTCCTCCTCTTTCTCTTCTTCATCCTCATATTTCTCTTCTTCCTCCAGTGCCTTGCCTTCCTCTTCTGAGGACCCCGTGGGTGGTACAATGGATTGGGTTTCAAATTCTGGGCAAAGCACAAAAGGTTCAGCACCAGGGACAGCACCCACCAGAGGACAGAACGAAGGAAGGGGAAGGAGAGAAAGGCGGGGCTGGGGAGGGGAGGGCAGGTGGGGGAGGAGCCTGGCCTGGAAAGAGGTGGTTTTTGCTCCACAATGGAAGAACTTCAACCTCAACTGCATAGCTGAGGCTTGGACAACTTGAGAAGGCTCTGTGAGCTGTCATTAGCCCAGGAGATCATGGTCGTTGCATCTCCGCTCACCTGGTCTGTCAATACTCTAGTCTGTTTTGGGTAGGTGAGGTGGAGCAGGGACCAAAGAAGGGAGGCCCCTCCTTCCCAGGGGACAGCACCTTAGTCCAAGCATCTCCAGCCGCATATAGTTGGGGCAGAATTTACTTGAAAGACAAAGGTTAGGAGAGGGACTGGAGAAGGGGTGCCCTGTACTACCCAGCTGCTGAAAAAGAACAGGGCAGAGTCCTATCAGCCATGACCCCAGCACCAAACTGGGCTTGTCCCTTCTGCCCCCAACTTCTCTCAGGTGGAGATGTCCCCAGGGTAAGGGATTCGAGTTACCTAGGAGGGTTCTAGGGGCCTCTGCCGGGTCTTCCGGAGTGGAGCTGCCACCTCCTCCATCCTCCATGATGGGAATGGAGTAGATGGCGCCACGGGACTCGCTCTCCACAGCTTCCTGAGGCAGCTGCAGTTCCTCCAAGGTCTCTGTTACGGTGACGATGGCCTCTAGTCCATCAGAGGCCAGGTCAGAAGCTGGGTTGGAGGCCTCAGGGATGGCAGAGGGCTGAGCAGAGTCTGTGGCGGGAGGAAAGTGCCGGTGGGAGGCTGAAGAGGTAGCTCTGCCCTCCCAGGCCACGGCCTGTACGTGAGGGCTCTCAGTTAGACTGCTAGAGACCGTGGGATTCTCTCAGTCCTCTCACATCTTCCTGTGGAGCACCCCAGAACTTTGTCACTCATTTCTCAGGCATTACATGTCATGCCAAGCGTTCTCCTGGGCACTGAGGACACGGTAGAACAAAAAAGCAAACTTCCTGCCCTCAAGGGAATTTATATTCTAGATACACATAGTAAACAAGCATATACTATAATGTTACAGTATAAAGAACAATTGAGCAGGGGCAGAAGACAGAATGGCGGGAAGCACGACTTTAGAGTATCAGGAAGGGCTCAGGTGAGAGCTATTCCCTTCAGTGAGGGGATGGAGCCAGAAGGATGGATGAAATGGCCTCAGCATCTTGGGACCCTGAGCTTGGGGCAAGGTGTGAGGGGTCCCAGTCATCCCAAGATTCTTGGAATGGAAGGGGACAGGCTGCCATCCCCACAGGGGAGCTGCAGGGCAGAGTGCAGGAAGAACACTCAACAGCCGTCACCTGAGGATCTCAGTGTGGGGCAAGAGGGCAAAGGGGCCACCTCCTTCTGTGATCTCCAAATAACCAGAGGTTTAGAGTGGATTACCTTGTCCTCTGGGGAAGGGAACCGAGAGCAGAAAACCAATGAAGCGAAGAAGGAATTGGGCTAAGAAAAGCCCTGAGGGCCCTCTGTACTCAGCCAGGTGAGACAGGACAGTGCGTCCTTGCCCTCATCACCCGCCCCAGTGAGCACTGCTCCACAGCAGACCAGCAGACCTGTGCCCTTGCTTCCTCTGTCCTCTACCAATGGTAGCCCCCACGGTAGCCACACCCTCCTTCCCCCTTCCCCTCCCCCTCATCCAGCTCTTCCTTCCATTCCTTCCCCGAGCGGTGCTTGGCACACAATCATAACCAGAGCATAGAAGTTTCAGCTATTATTATTACTATCCCTATTTCGGGACGCCTTTTCAGATGGACCTGTGTTCCTATGAACTTCACGTCCCCACCCTTTCCAGCCCCAGGCCAAAGATGTCCACAGACCTGTCCCAATGGAAGCAGCACTTTTCTCTCAGTCTCTCCTCATTCTGGGAGTGAGGTGTCTTGTCCCTAGATGGGGATTTCCCATGGCAAAAGCTGTGTCTTCCCCCTTCAGACTAAGTGCTCCTGGAGCATAAAGGCTGTGTCTTGTCCTCTCATCTCTGCTCCCAGCCCTGTACCAGTATTGCGGGCTCACAATTGGGTCAAGGACCCAGACACCCCATGGCAATACCTCCCTGATTGTCAGTCACCCATGGCCTGGACCCTGTGCCTCTGGGGGTCCCAGACCCCGCCTCCCCTCCAGCTCCCAATATATGAGATGTCAAAGCCATCTCAGTGCCCAACTGCACTCGAGGTCTGGCTCCCCATGGGGGGAACTGCATCTGTCCACCAGTATTTGGTGGTTAAAGCTCTGACACCTTTAAGCTGCAGGTTCTGGAAACCTTCCTGAAGGCTCTCAAGGGCACTTGGTTAACTGGGAGAGCTTGAGCAGATCACTGGATTCGGAGAATGTTGGTCATCTCTGTTCTGCCAATAAGCTGTCGGGAAATGGGAACTTACTCAGCAGCCCAGTGTGGAGAGGCCACTCTGAGACTGGAAGAGACAAGGCGTGGACTATGGTGGGAGGCAGATAAGGAGACGCAGAGAGATGACCACTCCTTGAGGCCACACAGCCGAGTGAGACCAAGCCAGGGGGCATGCCCAGAATTAGAACCCTAGACGACAAGCTGGGCATCACCCACGACTCCTTCAGGCAAATGGCAAAGACCTGAGAGAAACTGATCAGAGCCGCGGTGGGACTTTCAGGGCTCAACCTGCCTTTCCGAAGTTGGTCTCAGCCTTTGCAGGGAGGTAGGCTCACCTCGGAAGCAGTACACGTTGAAGCGGCTGTGCTTGTTGGGGAAGCCTGTCTGGTTGGGGAAGAGGAAGAGAGTCTTGACGCCAGGCAGGCCCCCACCACAGCGCTGGCTGGGTGTGACGATCGGGTAGCGCACGCTGCCATCAGCCAGCCAGCCCGGGCTACAGCGGTCCAGGCCACCATCCCAGGCTGCGTACAGTTGGCCTGTGGTGGCAATCTCTGCACCCCGCTCCTGGCAGTACGTCCGTGCTTCCTCCAGTGTCAGCTTATCTGGAGGGGCACCTAGGAACAGTTCTCCTGGGTAGGGAAGAGGAGGCTGGGTTACCAGGTAGTTGGTAGCCCCTTCCACCGTGGGCTCCCACAGGAACCCTGGACAAGCTTCTCCAGGCCAGGTCAACTACCCTACTTCATAGGATGAAAGTCTGGATAGAACTTCAAGATGGATATTACAACTCAAAGGAACCTGGCCCAACTTCCTTATTCTGCAAGGAGCCCTGCACAGGGTCTGCCCAGCAGGTAGCAGAAGAGTACCTGTCTGAGGCTTGCCTCTATGACAGTGTTTGGAAGGAGGGTCACTGATTGTCTCCTTACTCCTGCCTGCCCCCTTAAACACATGAGGGACAGTAAAGTCCAGCAGAGGCCCTGGGAGGACCTACGGGCAGCACTGGGAACCTTTCACCCCCAATCACCATTTAGGTCTTCCGCATAACAGTAGACATCATACAGGTCATCCGGGTCCACCACTCCATAGTTCCGGACCCCAGGGAAGCCATCCATGTCTCCGTAACAGGCCTCTCGTGGGGTCTGGATGGGATACCTGGGGAGGGAGGACAGAGACTCAGTACAGATGCCTTCACCAGGAAGCCGTCCACATGGACCCTGCCGAATCACACTGCCCTCTCACTGCGGCCAGCTGTTGATAGGCTGGCTGTCCTCCCAGCTCTGCAGGGATGCGCACCCTGGCAGCAGGGTCCTCACTCCCCTCCTCGCTGCCCAGAGGCAAGGAGCCCTGTATGCCCCAACTGGCACAGCAGGCAGCGCCTGGCAGAAAGGGAGGCCACAGCCACCTCAGGAGCACACGGAAGCCCTGATCCACAGCCCCAGCCCACCTCACGGTCTGGTCCGACAGCCAGCCAGCGTCACATTGCTCATAGCCCCCGAGGTAGGCCGCATAGAGCTGCTCCGGGGTGGCAATGCGGGCTCCGATGCGGGTGCAGGCCTCCTGGGCCACGGTAAAGGAGAAAGCGTAGCGGGCAGAGCCCTCTCGGTAGAGAAAGACGACCCCTGAGGGGCAGAGAGGACTCCTGAGCCAGGTGATCACCCAGTACACTGACCTCCCCTCACCCCCTTGTCATTGCCCTGCACACAAAGGATAAGGTCCAAATTGTGTTCACTCCGCAGCATGAGGGTCTTAAGTTAGACTATGGGTAGAATTTCCTCCACCTAAAGAGAAAAGGGAGGTAACAACAGCCTGTGTTTCCTCACGCCTTTTCCAACTCAGTCTGTGCTTTCCCGGTGCATTTGCTTCCCCCCTCAGGCTGTGGGCTCCCAGAGAGCAAGAGTCCTCCCCATCCTCCCTCCCAGCACCTCCCTCTATGCCCGCCCTCTCACCTTTGACCTTGACCTCCACAGCGTCACTGCTGTCATCGATGCCGTGCTGGACCTCGCAGCGGTAGATGCCTGAGTCGTTGGGCCGCAGCTCGCTCAGCGCCAAGGAGACATCGGTGAGCGACGCAGGGTACGCAGGCAGCGCCACGCGGAACCGGTACGCCTCGCTGACCTTCACGCGCACTCCTCGCGCCACCAGCACCTCCGCCTCACGGCCCCCGGACAGGAAGGTCCACTTGACTCGCGGAGAGCCCAGCACCGCGCGGCGGCTCGGCGGCGGCCGCAGGTAGTGCACGTGGCACGGGATGGTGAGCGCGCCGCCGAGCACGCCCTGCAGGGGCGCGTTGCCCGCGATGCGCACGCGGAAGGCGCGGTCCTCTGTGGATGGGCGGAGCCGGCTGGAACTTCGCGTGGCGGACTCCCAGCCCTGCCCCGGGATCCCCGCGCCCCGCGCCAGGACTCCCCCGGGCCCTTCAGGACCCCAACCGCGGGCCAGGGTCCCGCAACCCCATCTCTAGGTCCTCCAGGCCAATTGCCACGGTCCCCACGCCTATCTCCCAAAGTCTCCCAGACAACTCGACCCCAGGATTCCTTGCCCTGCTCCCAGAGTCTCCCAGCTCCACCGCGGGATCCCCGGGCCACACCCCAGGGTCCTCCAACCTTGCCCCCTGGGTCCTCCAACCTTGCCCCCTGGGTCCTCCAACCTTGCCCCCTGGGTCCTCCAGCCCTGTCTTCAAAATTTCCCAGTCTGTTCCCTTTAGCGTCTCTTCAGAGTTCCTGCCAGTTCCACTCCTTTTCCGCCTCCCGCTCCATTCATCCTAGCCCCAGGGTCCCCCGTCCTCCACCCTAGGGACCTGGAGCCTTGCAGCGAGTGCCCCTCCCCAGCCTTACCCCCAAGATTGCTCCACCCTACCAGGGGCCCACAGCTCATCTTTTATTTTCAAGTGTTCTAGCCTGGACCCTTCCCCACAGTCCTCCCAATTCTGTCTCTTCCCGGGGTCCCCCAAGGCTGGAAGCAGTTGGTTAGGGCTGAACAAGAGGCCACCCCCACCATAGGGGATGCAGGAGACAGAGACAGTGACCCTGAGTGGGGTTGCTTACCTGAGCTGTCCCCTTCCAGGACATCAGCTAAGGCTGCAGGGAGCTGGGCCAGAGCCAGGGCTGCCAGCAGGGGCAGTAGGAGTGGGGCCATGCTGCAGGCTGGTGGAAGGACTTGAGGAGGAGAGATGCGGTTAGACTTTAGGATGGACTTCCCCTGGCTCCCTACCACACCTACATGGATTCACACATACCCTGACCCCAGAAGCCCACTGCCCCACCTCACCATTAACTCTGTTTCTGATTCCTGTCTCCCTGCCCAGGGATTCCTCCTGAGAGCCAAGACCTGGGTCTGGGTCCTTAGTCCACTCACTGTGTGCCCTAAGCCAAGTTCCTTACCCTTTCTGGGCTTTTGTTTTCTTACTTGCAAAAGAGCACCATTGCTACCATCCCACAAGTTGTGATGAGACTGTGCACTTTGAGAGTGCTTTATATCCTTAAAAAAAAAAAACCCTGTACAAATTCACAGCATCAGGCACACAGTAGGAGCTCAATAAATGCTTACAGCATGAATGGTAGGTGTTATTATACTTAGAAGTCCATCTGCCCCTCCCAGTGCCAAACTCCTTCCTTGAACCCAGAGCCTCCTTCTCCCATAGTACCCCTCCCACCTTTCCTGACATTCCTTCCTCCCTGGGCACCTACCCACCTGGCCTCCCGCAGAGACCAGGCTGATCCCACTGGCTGCCCGCCCCCACGCCAGGCCTCCTCCAGAGGGCCTCCTAGCCTGACCCCAGGCACCGCACAACTTCTCCCTAGCCCATCCGCTCCACTGTCTCCTCCCCACCATTACTTATAAGGAAACTCTTCTCTTTACTCCTCCACCCCCCTTCCTTGGCTGCCTCCTCCCTTCTTCCTCCCAGCCTTTCCTTTCTGCCTGGCACGGGCTTTCCCACCGGATCTCCTGGCTCACAAACCAGCTGGGACAAAGCCCCTGTCTCTGCCAGTCTGGCCTCCATCCAGTCTCTCCCTTCCCCCACCCCACCTTTTGTGAAAGCCCTGCTGGGGGGTGGACCAGGCAGGGTGAGAATAAGTGGGAGGGGCCGCTCCCTCCTGCCCCTGGCTATCAGAAGCTCTAGAACCCAGAATATTCCTCCGAAGATCTCAAAGCACTTACACTCTCATAAGAGGGGTGAAACGTGACATTGAGAAATGGAGACTGAGGCCCAGAGAGGGATAGGGCTGACCCTGGGTCCCCAGCAAAGGCAAGTCAGACACCAGGCCAATGTACCCCCAGGAGGAAAGGCTGCAGAGCTAGTGTCCAACATCATCTTTACGGGTTGGGCTAGATTTAGAAGAGCATGGGGACCCAGGTCTGTCATGGAATAGGCTGATGATGCAGCAGGAGAATTGAAGGTTAGACTGCAGGCAGGACTTCCTAGAGATCAGGCTGATTCCCACTGGCTACCCACTCCAGGCCCACTGTTCAACCTCCATCTTCCCTGCCCTCTCAGGCTCTACCTTTATACACCCCCCCCCCACATAACCCCCACTTTCCTGACCCTGAGCTGATGGGAAATTTCCCTCTTCTCCCAGATCTTCCCAGGCTAAGCTCCCCTGCCTCCTAGCATTGTAACCTCCATTCCCCCCACTGTGCCTGGGCATCATTTCCTCAGGGTCAGAATTGGGAGAAGAGTAGCTGAGCCAGATGCTTAGGGCCTCTCTGACCTTTGACAGGGAAGAGGCGCCTGATGGGGTCATATGAGAGGGTGCTGAGACCAGCTCCAGGCATCGGGGCACTTGGGAGGACCATTTTCTGGGGCTGGAGTAGGGACCATGCAGCATGAGCAGCCAGTGCCTGCCAGGTGCTGGGAGACTGTTTGCATGCATCTGAGCTGTGCCAGGGCCTGGGCCCGGCCCCTGCCTGGTGCCCTCCCTCCCCTCTCTCTGGGCTGGAGCTGGAGCCGCTCACAGCCCTGGCTCCCAGCTCTCTGACAGGCGGCCCAGAAACCCATATAGTTGGAGTCACTCTGGGGCCAACACCCTGGACCACCCCTTTCACCTCTGTTCTGACAGTGGGAGCCTGAGGGAAGAGGGTCTGTCTGAGTCCAGTGAGGACCTGGTCGCTCTGCAACATGGAGGGCAACCCACTCCTACCCCCAGGAGTGGGAGCTACAGGCCAGAAAGGCCAAGTGGGTAGCCCTGCGCAGTTCTCAGAGAGCTCTGTCTCTCTTCTCGCCTCCATTGCACCCAGCGGGGGCCTCAGCCCTTCCTGGTACAGGTGGGAGCCCCGCACACTCAGGTATCCCCTCATTTGGCTCCAGGCTCAGAACCCAGGGGTCCAGGGTGCTGCGGCCTCCTCTACGCCACGCACTCACCTCCACTCCGTCTTCTCTTCCTCCAGAGCGGGACACGCCACTCCATCTCTAACCCTGGGAGCTCAGCAGTGATCCTGTCTCTTCCCCTCACGCCACATCCTCCTCTCTCCCAGCTCTGTCTCCTGCTCCAGCCTCTGGGTCTCTGCTCTTGTTTTGGGTTTCTCAAGCTATTCAGGAAACTCTCCCCGTGCTACACCATCATTGCTGTCTGACCGTGGATGTCCATCTCGCTCACAGGCTTCAGACACAATCCACGGAGAATTAAGACCAGGCTGTGTGTGTGTGTGTGTGTGTGTGTGTGTGTGTGTGTGTGTGTGTGTGTGTGATTTCCATGCTCAATGCCCACCAGCTGGCAGGCCGAAGTCTGCCCCATAGGAGCTGAGCGCCAGTCGTCAGCAGGGTCAGCAGGGAGGCACAGGAGGCCAGAGCTCCTGTCACAGCAGGAGGGAAGCTCTCAGCTACCCACTTAGTGGCTGAGTGAGGAGCAACACGAGCCTACACGATGTCAGGGAGGCCTTAGGGCCTGTAGGAGTAAAGGCAATGATCGTATAAATAGTCCTAGTTGTTGGAAGTACAACTCACAATACTATTAGCAACATCAGCAGCAGAGCCATTGCGGATCCCCCTGGTACAGAATCTGAAATGTGGGCGATGCTGCTACGACAGCAGAGGTAGCCCCAAGGCACAGGCACTGCTAGTGCTGGGGGCAGGTCTAGTGGCAACCCCCCTCACTGATCCCATTGGTGTTATCTGCACTCCAAGTAATAAAGATAATAACGATGCCAAAAAACCTGATGCCAGTCTCTTGCTGTCAGAGCCCTGCGAGCAGAGCTACTCCGGTAGGAGAGGGCTAGGAGGTGCCCATTCCCAGCCTCCCGGCAGCACTAGGAAGGAAAGCGGCAGTGGTAACCCAGCGCTGGCTACCGATTACCGACCGTCTACCTGAGCCGGGTCTCCTGCCACGTGCTTCCTAAGGATAACCTCGACTGTGAGAAAAACGCTGTTTATGTTTTCCTCGGCACACTGACGAGGAACCCAAGGTTCAGGGGTGTCAGCTAATGACCCCAAGGTCACACAGCAAGTAAGTGGTAGAGCTGGCACCCCGACCGCCCGCTATGGCGGCTCCGGTTCGCCGGCTACGGCAAGGTGCCCCCGGCGGGCTGCTCCCCGCTGCTCCTCCTGCCGTGCTGCCCCCACGCGAGCACAGAGTCAGGGGCTGACCCCGACCGCCGCCTCGCTGCCGGGGACAAGGTCGGAAATCTCGGCGGCCGCGCTGGGATCGGAGAGCGCCGCCGGGAAGATCCGAGGATCCAGAGGGGCACCCGCGCACCCGAAAAGGGGCTGCTGGTCAGACCGCAAGCAGCAGTGGGACTGTCGCCGGCAGAGCCAGGGGTATGCAGATGGGACACGGCAGCAGGAGCTATCGGCGCTCGAGGCCGGCCCGCAGCAGACCTCGCAGAGGTGTCAGGGGCGACGAGTTGGGTGCCCCAGAGCCTCGGGGGCAAGGGCTGAGGGGTGGGGGGCGCTCCTTTCTCTCTCTCCCTCCCGGGGCTGGGCGGCCGGGATGCGGTGGCACTCACCTAGCCAGGGCTGGGGTTGGGGGATGGTCCTGAGAAGTTTGTCGCCTCCTCCGGGGGTCTCCTCCGGGTCCGCCGCTCGGTCCTGCAGCTGCAGCCGAGACTGCGGCGGGGACTGCGCGGGCGCGAGGAGAGGCCTGGCCCGCAG
Organism: Propithecus coquereli; assembly: GCF_000956105.1. Taxonomy (NCBI): domain Eukaryota; kingdom Metazoa; phylum Chordata; class Mammalia; order Primates; family Indriidae; genus Propithecus; species Propithecus coquereli. The sequence goes on from NW_012151840.1 coordinate 1,538,195, forward strand.
GACGTTCGGAAGAGGGCGCCGGCCCGCCCGGCGCCGCACAAAACCCCCTTTCTTCCCCCCGCTCCTGCCCCGCCCTTCCCCGGGGCCGCCCCCGCCCCCTGGCCGGGAACGCGGGGGGCTCGGGACGGTCACGGGACCCGCTGCCTTCTCTGCGTCGGTTCCCGGCGGCAGCGGCGAGAGCAAGGACAAGCGAAGTAGGACATCGTTCCGAGGATGAGAAGCCGAGGACCTGGAGTAGGGAGGGAGGGCAGGAGGGGCGGGGAGGGAGCTTTCGCCGAGCTAGAGCATGATGCTGCAGCCAGAGGGATGGAAGTTAGACAGCTGGAGGGACTTCCCGTTGGTCAAAGGAGGAGGAAGAGGAACTCAGGCTTATCTGCAGGCAAGAGAATGAAGGGAGAATGAGGGCTTTGCTCCTGAAAAGAGAGATATCCCCCACCTCGTAAAAATGGGAAGCTCTTTTTCGGAGGCAGAGATGAGGTACAAATGACCATAGCCACCTCCCTGAGGAAGCTCTGATTGGGTTTTGTCTCCTGTGGTGCTCCCACTCCCTGCACAGAGGAGGAGCTGACTTTGCAGCTGGAGGGATCGAGGTTAGATAGCAGAATCATGAGTTAATCTAAAAGAGTCAGGAAATCTCTAGACCCGGTGGGGGTGGGGGTGGGTGCACTGTGAACGGACACGACTGGTCACGCAAACCAATGTGCAAAATGCAAGCGTTGCTGGGAGCCCAGAGGGCATACTAGCCAGGGCTGTCGCTACTGAATGTGCAGCCTGGTGCCAGGGGGTGGGCCTTGAGCGCTGCCCGGCCAGGAACTCATCAGCGCCCAGAATACCAATGACCCACCCCCAGCCCCCGCTCCAGGGCCTCGGCTTCCCTCTGCTTTCCCAGGCTCTCTTCCCTTTTCCCTCGTCTCTGCCCTCCTCCCTCCCGCGACTCTAGGCAAAGCCCCTGGCACGACTGTGGTCAAGACAGCCAGATGCCTAGATTCTCTCCCCTGGATACCAGTGTTGGCACCCAGGATAGCTTGTGGGGTGCTTTGATCACCCTAATCTCCAGCAGCATCTTCAAAACATCCCAAGTAAAGTGGGGTGCCCACCACGCAAATGCAGGCTCAGGGCAGGTCCCCAGCTTTCCATCTAGACTGCACCCTAAGTCCCATCTGGGAACTCTGGACTGCCCTCTGCTGTATGCCCCGAACCCCCACTCACCACTGCCTGGCTTCCACTCCCAGGGCTGTGGACTTGGTTCCAAAAGGCTTTGAGAAGCTCACAAAGAAACTCCGCCTCAAATCCTTGAGGACCTAAAGGGAAGATTCTGGCTTCTCTCCAGAGACCCATCTACTGTAGGGACAGGACAAGAGGACCCCGGGGTGGTGGATAGTAAGGTCCCTCAGCAAGAAAAATGCAGGGACAGGGATGCCAGACTGAGAGGGACAGAGTAAGAAGCCTGAGGGAGTCCGGGGAGGAAGAGACCTCAGTTTATTCATTTCATTAAACAAATATTAATTGAATTCTCACTGTGGACCAGGCACTGTTTTAGGCCTGGGAATGCAGCCCCAAGTCCTCTAGTAGAGAGGAGAGATTTGAGACTGCCTTTGGGGACAGATCTGGGAAGCCTTAGGACCTCCTTCTGCTCCCCTCAGACCTCGTATCTCAGAGCTGAAAGAAACCCCCCTTCCTCCCAGACAGTGTCCGCATGGACGCGTGCGCCCGGCCTACCTCCTCACGGGCTCTCCAGGGCTTGAGGCCAGCCAGGCTGAGCCAGGCAACCAAGTGGCTGAAATTCAATCTCAGTGGTGGCTCAGATGTAACCACAGTTCTTGCTTCAGGGAAACCTGGCTGTGACCAGAGAAGGCAGAGAAAGTGACCTTCCTTGCCACCTCCCCTCATGACCAGAAGTGTGGGCACATATTTTGGTGTCCTGGAGAGTCCAACCTTGACTGAGGCCAGCAGCACCCGGGTCTGGACAAGGGCGGGTAGCAGACAGTCTGTTCCAAGAGGCAGCACCCTGGTGGGGGCGCAGACGTGGTGAGAGCACAGGCGGCTGCTGCCGTGAAGACGAGGACTCTGGAGTAACAGGAGCTGAGGGCAAGCTCCTGTCTGGCCATTTGCAGTGCAAACCTCAGAAAGGTCTTAGTTCCTCTGAAACGATCTCCTCTTCTGTACAGTAGGCTGAATCGTGTCTACTGCCCCTGGGCTGGGGAAGGGACACCCCTGGCCCATGGCTCGGGCTCGGCAAAATCCGATTCCTCTCCTTTGCCAGTCGCACACACATGACAAAACACACGCACCCCTAATCGGCACCAGATCTCTGACCAGGAGGTTGGGGGACCACTCTCCTATGGATGGGATGGAGGACTCATTAATTGGGAGTGGAGTCCTTTCCAGAATATTTCTCAGAGAAGGAAATGGACACCTCCCTGGGACTTTTCCAACATTTCCAGCTGGGAAAATGTATACTGAAGTCTAAGCTGCACTTTGAACTGGCAGTTGCTGACGGGGACTTTCTCTATAATCACAGAGTCTTGTGTCTCACCCGCGGCCATACGTGTCTCCCCCATTTCTGTTCACTTTCTGAGAGGAGGCAAGAACCAAGACCTCCCTCTGTCCGGCCCCTCCAGATCCCAGGGGAATCCTCAGGAACTGGCTGAAAGCAAACAGAATCAATGAAAGCAGGAAGAATGAAAGTCAGACTTCAAGTGGAACCTCCTGTCTCGGTAACAGGAGAAGAATGTCTCAGGTAACCCTAGGTATCTTCTGGACGAGGAAAGTGAGACTCAAAGAGGTGAAGCGAGAGTCCAGGGTCACACCGCCTGTAATGGCTGAACCATGACCAAACCCCAGGTCTCCTGACTCCCAGGCCGGGGTTCCTGCCAGGGCCCCCCCAGCTGACTCTCTCAGGGGTGAGAAAAAGAGGGAGGTGGAGAGAGGAAAAAGAGAGGGAGGAGGGAGCTCTCCTCCCTCTTCCTCGTGCAGCCCAGCTGGCTGCCTCCCAGCCTCCCAGGCTCTGGGGAGTTTTCCAGCCTCTCTGGATGGGAACAATCCATCTTCTGCCTCCACCGCCTCCCGGCAGCCCCCATCCAGGCCAAAGCCGAGGCTGCGACCCAAGTTGAGGAAATCTCCCCTCCAAGTTCCTGCATCCTGAGCTCCCCCCATCTCCAGTGTTAGCCTCGGGCCTTGTCACTGGATCCCCATCCCCACTGGGAGAGCCTGGCCTTCCAGCCCCTTGAACACCTGTCTCCGCTCTCCCAGACTCAGAGGCGGGGGCCCAGGCAGCTGAGTTCCTCTCTGAGGCCCCGCACATCATGCATGCACCTGGGTCCTATGCCATGGGGACGTGGGAGTGAGGCCGAAGTGGGGGGGTGGATGTGGCGCTGAATGCCGGCGCAGCTGTGCTTAGAGAATGGGGGCTTTGATAACTTCTGAAAGGGGCCAGGAAGCATGGGACCCCAGCCCAGGACAGGGAAGGGCCAGAAATGGCTGGGCTCTGAGGGCTCCTGCAGCCGACAGGGAGTGGGGGATGGGAGGGGAAGTGGGGCAGTAGAGAGACAGCAGCGGGACCCACGGGCTGAACACCGCCTGGGACAGCCCCTGCTGCATTAGCAGGAGCCACTGTCCCCCTGTGCTGGCCAGACCCTTGCTTTGAGAGGTGCAAATCCATGTGTTCAGAGGAGGCCACCAGCCTGTTACTCAGAGAGCGGCTGAAGGAACTGGAGGGCTTGACCCTGAATACATCCACATCTACCTCTCGTGACAGTCTGTCGCACCAGAAGGCTCCCCGCCACTCCTCTCCCTGCCTCCTGATGGGGAAGGAACACTCCTCTGTGATGCTGGGGCAGGTGTTAACCTCTCCGAGCTTCAGTTTCTTCACCTGTAAGATGGTAATGACACCTCGTTGTATGGTTTTGATGTTGGAACTATGTACATATTGTATACAATTAAAATACAAAATTAAATTAGAAAGCATTAAACTAAAAAGAAGAAGAGTGAGGCGATTCCTAAAAATCTAAAACAAAGTGAAACAAATGTACCTGACTGTATATGCAGTTGGAGCAAAATGACATAGAAGAATTTTCTTTCAAGTGATTACAAAACTCAGCATCTTGACTATACATCCCCAGCCCTCTAAGAACAAATGGAACCACGAATAAATTTTAATTTTGGCATTATTATTTTGAGCATTATTATAAAGCACTATTTATCGTGAGCAAGCAATAAGTAATTATAGTAATGGTGTTAGAAACCAAGATTTTTAGCGTAAGAAAAAGAAAGTTAAGCAAAAACTGCTAATCTTTCATCTGAATTGGAAATATCAGCATGAACTCATGCTAGTGAAAAGCCTCCGAAGCGGTGACAACCCAATAGCAATGAATACGCTTTGTGTCCCAATTGTGGTCTCTAAATAGCACTTCCCTCTGAAAGGAACAAGCACTCTTTGGAGAAATTCCAGGTCTGTGGCTTGAGAATGGGGAAATTATAAAACTCAGGTCAGGGGCATGTCAAAAGGATGGATAATGATGAAACAATTTCAGCATTAAAATAAAAAATGACTGTAAGAGATTGAAACGCATCAAATATATAAAAAGTCCATGAGTTCATAATGAATGATACTGAAAGACAAAATCACTGATCACGTTTGGACACTGGTAGGGCACCAACTCAAGGTTTTAAAAATCAATAGGGTAAGCGGGGCGCGGTGGCTCACGCCTGTAATCCTAGCACTCTGGGAGGCTGAGGCGGTTGGATTGCTCAAGGTCAGGACTTCAAGACCAGCCTGAGCAAGAGCGAGACCCCCGTCTCTACTAAAAAAAATAGAAAGAAATTAATCGGACAACTAAAAATATATAGAAAAAATTAGCCGGGCATGGTGGCGCATGCCTGTAGTCCCAGCTACTTGGGAGGCTGATGCAGAAGGATTGCTCGAGCCCAGGAGTTGTGAGACAGGCTGACGCCACGGCACTCTAGCCCAGGCAAAAAGAGTGAGACTCTGTCTCAAAAAAAAAAAAAAAAATCAATAGGGTATAGCAGATCCTGTTGGTGCCCCACCCGTATCCCCCTAGCACTCGCCTTGACAAGCCGCAAGCTGCTTGCCGCCCGAGGACGGTTTCCTGTCTGTGGAGGTATGCTTGGCCTGAGTGCACCATGAGTCCGAAGCTCCAGAGAGTTAATGTCCCTGGAAACTGCCCCCAACCAGTGACAGATGGGGAGCTGGTCAATTAAAATTCCAGCCCCCTCATCCCTCAGGTGGGACATCTCTGAGGCAAGTTCCACGCTGTCTCCCAGAGCCCCCAGCACTCTGCCTGCGCTCCAGTTGCCCACAGCCATGGCCTGTTCAATTAGCACCCTTTATCGGATTCCTTCCCTTCCTTGTCTCTCTTGCCCATCAAGATCTGGGCATTTTCAGACCCACCAAGTCACGAGGACACATGGGCACAGCAGCAATCCAAAATAATATGTTTGTGACTGGGTGTGAGCACGTTCAGAGGGCGCGAATAAGCCACATGAGCAGGTAGCCCAGACCCCACATTACCTGCCTCCGTTGCTCCCATACCTCTCTCTCAGCTCATCCTGTAGCTTTGGGGGTATTTCTCTATGACCAGGCTTGAGAGGGGGAGAAAATCCAGGCCTGGTTCATGGATGAGTCTGTCTGACATATTGAAGTGAACTGAATAAACGCTGCCACTCTACAGCGCCGCTCAAGGGTGGGCTTGGAAGACAGCGTGAGGGGTAATCCTCCCAGGAGGTGTCAAGCAGTGCACTGACTGCCTACTCTGCAGTGAGAGAGGTGGCTTGAGGTAAGGTCATATACTGGACTCCCGAGCTGTGGCAATGGCTTGGTTGGTTGGTCAGGGGCCAGGAAAGAGCAAGATTGGAAGTTTGGAGATAAGGAAATCTGGGGAAGAGGTGCATGGATGAACTTAGAGGAATAGGCACAAAGTGTACAACTCTTTGTGTCGTATGTCAGTACCATTACAGAACATTGACTAAAGAGGAGGTATTGGACTGCTAGGGAGACAGAAGGACTCCAGTGGGTAACAGCCAGCCTTTGTCATGCCAGGGCTTGCCCGGTGGGCCCATGAATGGAGTAGTTGTGGCAGTAGACATGGAAGCTACACAAGGGTCCCCCGCCAGGGGCTGCCTCTCATCAAGGCTGATCTCGCTACTGCCACTGCTGAGTGTCTGGCCTGTCAGCCCCAGAGACAGATGCTGAACCCTCAACATGGTACCAGCTCTCAAGGACACCAACCAGCCACTTGGTAGTATGTTGATCACAATATATCTCTTTTAATCTAGAAGGAGGAACAGCATGTCCTCACTGGAATTAGTGCATATTTTGGATATGGATTTGCCTTCCCTGACCAAATGCCTTGGCCAGCACCAATATCCAAAGGCCCAAAGTAAATGATTTACCCTTATGTGATCCCTTATAATCATTTTTATTTTTATTTTTTAGAAACAGGATCTTGCTCTGTCACCCAGGCTGGAATGCAGTGATGCAGTGACGAGATCACAGCTCACTGCAGCCTCAAGCTTCTAGGCTGGTCTTGAACTCCTGGCTTCAAGGTGATCCTCCTGCCTGGGTCTCCAAAAATGCTGGGATTATAGGTGTGAGCCACAGCGCCTGGCCTCGAGATACCTTGTCATCTCACCTCTAACCAAGGGGACCTACTTTATAGTGAAGGAAATGTGACAATGAGCACATAACCTGAGGATTCATTGGCCCTATGATGTACCACATCACCTCGAACCTGCCAGCTTGTTAGTACATTAGTATGGCCTCTTTATGGCACATCTAAAACCACTTGGAGAAAAGATCCTCTGAGGTTGGGGTGCTGTCCTTCAAAATGCAGTACATACTTTGAGCCAATGGCCATTACCTGGTTCTGTATCCCAGCTAGCTAGAAATCACAGGCACAGGAACCAGGAATGGAAGAAGGAATGCCCCTCTCACCATCAGTCCTAGTGACCCACTTAAGGAACCTGTGCTTCCCGTCCCTATACATGTAGGCTCTGCAGGATTAGAAGCCCTGCTTCCTGGGTGGGGGAATGCATCTCCCAGAGATCGCAGTAAAGGTACCACCAAACCTAAGGCTACAGCAGCCACTGGGTCATTTTGGGTATCTCACACCAATTGACCAGTGGGCACAGAAAGGAATTATAGTGGCAGAGATATTTGATCTTGATTATCCCATGGGCAGGCAGTTGTAGCAATGGTGGCCTGGCAAGGGCATGGTAATGAAAGACAGACCTTCAGGCATGAAGGTCTGGATTTCCCGTAGGGAAAGCCCTGTAGACCAACAGAGTGAAGTGTAGAGGAGGGAAATGTTGAATGTTGATTACAGCCTTGGAACCAAATGCAGCACTGGTTACTGTAGTTTTTCCCACTAACCCTCTTGTTGTAAGACTTTCTGTTAAAAGAATCAGAAATTGCAGAAATCAGCCACTACCTTGAAGCATCGGTGACAGGACAGAGTGGACTTAATAAGACACCCAATGGATCTGAGCAGTGGCAAAGGGTGGATTGTAGCTGTGACCCATATCCTTCAGCATTCGCCTCTGCAAGGAGAAGGCTTCTTTGTGAAAATCTGTGACTCTGCCTCAGGGCTTTTTTCTGGCTGTGGGAGCATGTTTGTGCTTAGGGCAAGCCAGGAATTTGAGAGAGTTAATGCTCCCAGAAGGAGCCCTAAACCAACAGACAGAGTTGACAATAATACCCTAGTTTCTCAGATCACAACTTGGTAAGAGAAGTGAAAAAAAAACCATCCTAGTTTTTTTGTTTCTTTGCCCTTCATGTGGGATTCTCTGAGGCAGCTTCTTCATGGTCTCCCAGAGTCCCCAGCAGGATTGGGCCCCAGTTACCTGCCTGCTCTGTGACACACCTGTCACACACCTGACTTTCTTCCCTTCCTGTCCCACTTCTCCACCCCTCTCCCAGTGCCTCTTAGCATCACCTCCCAGATAAACTACTTATACTCATAATCCTCACTCAAGATCTGCTTTTAGGAAACCTTACCCAAGACCAATGGGAGAGAATCAAGCACTAATCCTACCTGTTCAGAGTAGGTTATATGTCAGGGTAACAAAACAGTTGTTGAGAGAAATTTTTCTTTATAGGTGATTCACAACTAATAAATGAAGGAGGAATGGAAAAATTAGAAAAGTCTCCATTTTGCAACTCCTAATGAAATAATCTAGCCAACGATCATCAGTAGCCATTAGATAAAAAATTGAAGCTGGGCGTGGTGTCGTGTACCTGTAGGCTCAGCTCCTTGGAAGGCTGAGGAGAGAGGATCGCTAGAGCTCACAAGTTTGAGACCAGCTTGGGCAACATAGTGACACCTTGTCCTCCCCCACCCCCAAAATTGACAGGTGTAGTGGGTTGAATGGTGACCACAAAAAGATATGTCTATGTCCTGATCCCCTGGAACCTGCGAATGGTACCTTGTTTGGGAAAAGGACCCAGAAATCTAAACGGCCCTCCTTGGTGCTTGTGGATGCTGGTGCTGTCATCACGTATTTGCAGTTCTCCCACTTCTAGGCAGAAGTAGGATTGCTCTTTCTTCCCCTCTTGTGGTTGGGTGAGGCCGTATGACTAGATAGTTATGAACCACAGGGAAAGATGTCACCTCTGGGTGAGAGCTATTAATTGCCTGTGTAAGACCCAACAGAGCTCTTTTTATTTTTTCCTTCTTGTGTGGTGATTGATGGCATTTGAGATGGCCACCGCTCTATCAGCTTATGTCCCTAAATGACAAAAATGAGAAGAGCCCCCTTGTTGACCACGATGCACATGTGGCCTGAGTGAGAAATAAACCGTAGTATTTTAAGCCCTGAGATTTAGGAGCTGTTTGTTATCACGGCATAATCTAGCTGATCTTGATCATTAATAACCATCATACAGCAAATGAAATATTTGTGCCACTTCCTAAACCTTGGTTTTCTCATCTTGGTTGTGGGATAATAGTGCCTGTCCCTTGGGTTTGTCGTGAGAATTAGTTGAGACAATACATGTACTGGGTACTCCATGCCTGGTACACCTAACAGGCACTCAATAAACAGTACCTATAATAATTAATAATAATAATTATTATAGCAATAATATGGCAACAATGGTAGTAATTATTATTGAGGTTGTTCCCAAGTAGCCTGTAGGACTGGTTTGCTGTATGATGGTTAGTGAAGATACTGTACATTCTGTCATTCCCTGTCCCTTATATAATGTCCCATGGGATGAATCCTCTTCAGCAATTATAGCAAGAACCCTCTGGGAAAGTATTAAAAATTTTGCAACAGGTATCAAACACCATTAGAATGTTCATACCCTTTGGCTCACTCATTACTATTACTAACCCAGGCTTTTTGCGGTGTAGATTGCTTGAACAATATCTATACTTGAAAAAATGAATTAATAACATTAGAATACTAGTTTGTTTCCTTTAGCCATATGCTAAGAAAGTTAATAGTCTAGTTCCTCCTTTTGCCTTGGTGGCCACGATATTTGGTGTTTTCCTCATCCTTCTTCTTCCCTGGGGTTAATTCCCTGCCGATTGTAACAACGGTATGATTTTCCTTCTTTTTTTTTTTTCGAGACAGGGTCTTGCTGTGTCGTCCAGGCTGGAGTGCAGTTGCCCGATCATAGCTCACTGCAGCGTCCAGCTCCGGGGCTCAAGCCATCCTCCTGCATCAGTCTCTGAGTAGCTGGGACTACAGGTGTGCGCCACACTCCCGGCTAATTTTTCTTATTTTTTGTAGAGACGGAATTTCCCTATGTCACCCATAGGCTGATGAACTCCTGGCCTCGGGAGATCCTCCCACCTCGGTGTCCCAAAGCACTGGGATTACAGGCATGAGCCACTGCACCCGGCCAACTCTTCAATCTTTCAGTCTTTAATACTAGCCCCCGCAAACGCTTCTGGGAGCCCGGCACTATACAACCACCTTTTGAAATATGTTTAGGTCCATCTTATATTTGTTCTTTGGAGCCCACAGGGTGGGCCCGGGGGTATGGAGCGCTCCTGGCAGAGTTGAGCTGGAGTAATCTTAGGCGAGTGTGCGGCGCCCCCGCGTGGCGCCTGGCGCAACAGCAGCCTGGGTTCTGCGGCGTGAGTCCTGGGCCGGGCAGCCCAAGACGTCTCCGACTCGCACCTACCGCCAGTCGGTGCCCTCTGTCACAAGCCCCGCTCTTCCGCCGGCCCACCCCGTAGCGGCAGTAGCCCCTCCTCTTACCCCGTCTTCTTAGGGGTGCAGTTGGCACGCTGGGTCCAGGTTTAGCTCCTTTACTCACACCTACCCCACGCCTCGCAGTGCTTACAGCTCCGCCCAACACAGAAGGTCCCCAGATTATTTTATTGCTGTGTTCAGAGGTCAGTTAATGCCCCCGGGCGCCCCTCCCGCCCGCTAGCGGTGGCTGCGTCCTCCGCCGGGGCAACGCGAACTCCGCGGGTCTGGATCCGCGAGTTCCAGGGTCATATTCGTACCCTGCCGCCGGGGGCGCCACCACCTCCCCTCCCCGACGCCGGACCTGCCGGGGTCCGTGGCCCGCGGCCCCCGGTGGGGGAGGCAGGTCTGGAGCGGCCGCTCCGCGTCTGGCGGGAGGCTCGCGGGAAAGGGGCGGCGAGAGACCCCGCCACGACGAAGGGGTCCGGCAGGCCCCTACTTCTCGGCGTAGCAGTAGGTCCCGTAGGTCGCTTGCTGGGGTCTGGGGAAGCCGAAGCTGCGCACCCCGGGGTCGGGGAGGCCCCCGCAGCGCGGCCGCGGCGTGGTGATGGGGAAGCGCACGCTGCCGTCCGCCAGCCAGCCGCCGTCGCACTGGTCCAGCCCCGAGAACTTCCAGGCGGCGTAGAGGTGCCCGACCTTGGCCACCACGGCCCCACGCCGCCCGCACGCCGCGTGGGCTTCAGACAGAGTCAGCCGCCCGGGCACGAAGAACACGTGGCCTGGGGACCGGAGCGGGTCAGCGACAGAACCAAAGCAGGGTGGGGCGCGGCGTGGCGGGGACTCGGACTCCGAGCAGCGGAGTTGGGGGACAGAGCTCCAGCAGGAGGAGTGGGAGACGCTAGGCAGTGGGGTGCGGGTGGGGTCCCCAGAGGTAGGCGGGCGGATGGCGGGGACGGCGCCTTGGAGAGACAAGGAGACCGCTCCCGACCTCCCGCCTTCGGAGCTCCCTTCCCGCCCCCCGCCCCAAGTCCGGGTCCCAGGGCCGCTCGCCCGCCGCTCACCCGCCAGCGCCGAGGTGAAGCAGAAGGCGTCGTAGCGGTCGCGCTTCCTGTCGCGGGGCCCATAGCTGCGGATGCCGGGCCGGCCTCGGCCGCCGCACGGAGCGCGCGCGGTGAGCACCGGGTAGCGCACGGAGCCCTCGAGCAGCCAGCCCGCGTTACACCAGTCGAGACCCTCAGTCCACGCTGACGGGAGACGGAGGGGGTCAGGGATGAGAGGCGCCCCAGGCAGGCGCCCTCGTTGGGACCCTGCGACAGCTGGAGGGGCCTGGGCGGTGCTGGGGTTCGGCCGCTCACCCTGGTACAGCTGGGCGTAAGTGGCCAGGCGTCCGTCCTGTTCCTCGCAGGCCTGCTTCGCCTCGTAGTAATTGAACTGGTACCGGCCCCGGCTGGGTTGGTACGGAAACACCACACCTGGGGGGTGGCGGAGAGCCTGGGAAGGGCCAGCAGACAGGGAGGGAAGGGGGAGGAAGGGCGGCGCAGCCTAGGAGAGGGGATTGGGGGGACCTCAGAGGGGCGGGGGAGATGCTGGGAAGGAGCCCTGGGAGACCCCAGGCGAGGCGGCCCCACCCTAGCTAGAAAGTAGCGGGAGCGGGAGCAGAAGGGCCTCACCCTCCAGGCGCAGGGTCAGCGCCACGCTCTCATCCTCGATGCCGTTGATGAGCTCGCAGCGGTACCGGCCCTCGTCCTCCAGGCGCACGCCCGCGATGACCAGGGAGGCGTCTAGCCGATGCCCCCTCCGCATCCTGGCGCGTCCTCCCAGGGGCCCGTAGCCCCGGGCTTGCAGTCCGTTGGTGATAAGGATCAGCGTTTCCCGGAGCTCCCCCGGCTCCACCTTGCTCCAGCGCACCTTGTAGCTGGGAGGCGAGGTGCCCAGGACGCAGGGCAGCGTGGCCGTAGCCCCACGATGAGAGTGAATGACCTCGTGGATGGGGGGCAGGAGGTAGTGGGGGCCCGGGTGGGATGCTGAGCAGAGGGGGCCACAGTGGCAGGAACCCCCTGATCCTCACTGCCCCAGTGCCCATCCAGATCCTGCCCCCCAAATTCTTTCCCCGGGGTCCCCCAACCCTCTCCTCCGTTGGCCCCTCAGCAGTGACTCTGACTCCCTGGGTACCTCCAACAGCTGCCCTTTCCCCTTTCCTCACTCCTGGCATCTCTCCCCCAGTGTCCCCCAGTCTCCGGCCTCCCCTCCCATCTTACCTGGGTCTCCCTGGGCTCTGTGGAAGATGGTGCAGGCCCAGGGGAGAAGGAAGCGGCAGAGTGTGGGAAGGGTGAGCCGACCTGGCATGATGGGAGTCAGCCCAGCGCCTCTGCAGGGCACAAAGGGTGCACTCAGGGTGGGCACCTCCTTAGCACTGAGCGAAAAGGGTGGGGCAACAGCAGGGATGGGGATGAACTCCTATCAGGGATTCCTAGAGGCGACTGTCCAGCTGGAAGCCATGGGGGCAGAAATAGGGGCTGGTGACAAAAGGCAGGTAATGGGGGAGGCAGTAACAACCCCCCTTCCTCTCTCACATCCCCTCAGTCAGCAGGTGCTGACTGGGCCTCTCCTCTACCTCTCCCCTCTCCTCCCCTCTCATCACAAGCGCTGCTTCCCGAGCTTGCCATCTGCATTGCCAGTGTCCGTCTCTATCCTCTCCTAGCACCCATTCTCCATCCTGAAGCCAGAGTCAATATGATCTTGTCACTCTCCCACTTGAAACAGTGACTCCCAGTCGCCCTGAGGATAAAGTCCAATCTGCTAACCGCAGCTTCCAAGGCTGTCTGTCAGGCAGCCTGCCCCCCCCCCCCCCGAACCCCTGCCCTTCACCACCCCTGCCCTCTGCACTGTGCTCCAGACAGTCTAGGCTTCTGGCAGTTTTCTAAACAGTCCAAGTTGGAGCTCACTTCCTCTTCACAGGCATTGGTTTGGGCTGCGCCTCCTCTGGGAAACCTTTTCTCATTCCCCAGTTTGCACACTGTAATGCACGAGATCTGGGACTTTTTTTTCAGTAGTACTATTGTTCGCACCTAAACTAACACTGTAAATTTGAAAGTAATGCATACGTATATGTAGACTGTGTCAATGAGGTTTTTCAGAACATAAAAGTTAAAAAGCATTAAATTATAATGTTACTTTAAAAACTATTTCAAATGCAATTATCTATTTCCATATAGTAGTTGATTTTTCCCCCTTTTTTACTGTATCATTCATATCACCTTGACCTTTTGTTTAAAATATTGGGCTGAGGCCGGGCGCGGTGGCTCACGCCTGTAATCCTAGCTCTCTGGGAGGCTGAGGCGGGCGGATTGTTTGAGCTCAGGAGTTCGAAACCAGCCTGAGCAAGAGCGAGACCCCGTCTCTACTAAAAATGGAAAGAAATTAATCGGACAACTAAAAACACAGAAAAAATTAGCCGGGCATGGTGGCGCATGCCTGTAGTCCCAGCTACTCGGGAGGCTGAGGCAGAAGGATCACTTGAGCCCAGGAGTTTGAGGTTGCTGTGAGCTAGGCTGACGCCACGGCACTCTAGCCCGGGCAACACAGTGAGACTCTGTCTGAAAAAATAAAATAAAATAAAATATTGGGCTGAGGACCCCTTGACTTGGTTTTATTCATTTTCCAAATCTGGCTCCTCTACCTCCTAATTGCATGACAATTGCATGACTTAACCTCTCTCTGCCTCGGTGTCCTCATCAGTAAAATGTGGAGAGTAATAGCACACCTATCTTATTGAATAGTTGGGAGGAGTAGATGAATATGTAAAACATTTGAAGTAGTGCCTGATATATAATAAGTGCCATGTATATGTTAGCTGTTATTTCCAGTTCCCAGTGTAGTTTCTTGCACATAGTTGGCGCTAAATAAATGTGTGTGTGTGTGTGTTTTAATGAATGAGCTCACATTCAGGACTTCTGGGAAGAAGAGGTGGGGCACGAGGAGAGGGAGGGAACACCTTGAAGAGTAGCCAGATATCTAAAGTGCTGAGCTCCATCTTCCTGCACATGAGGACCAAAGACCAGGTTGCAGTAGGAGAAACAGAGGTTAGGCACAGAAAGAACTTCCCAATGGTTAAAAGTGAAAATATCTGGGACAGGGACAAGAGCAACAGAACCACTTCTTTACAGAACTTGGTCAATTAGAGTGATTATGGGGACAGAAATTGATTTAGGGACCAATAAGAATGATAGCTGCCATGGATATTTTTTAAAAAATTATTTTCTTTACAATACTTTGAGTTGCTGTTTTAAATGAACATGCTTAAAGTTTAATGCACCTGGCACTGCTCTAGGCACTTTGCATGTATACTTCTATATTTCCTCCCAGCAATCCTGTGAGGTAGAAACTGTCATAAATCCCATTGTACACATGCTGAAACAAAGATGCACACATGGTAGGAAACTAGTCACACAGCTAGTAAGAGGAGGGCTTTGCTGAGATTTGAATCCAGATCTGACAGTGAGGCTAAAGCTCTTAAGCACTGATTCAAAATAGGTACACACGCGTCATCTTCACAGCCCTTGCAGAAGAGTCAGCAGCACCGAGGCCTACCTGTTAGAAGCTGGTCTCTCCACAGAGATGGAGGGAGTGATGCTTAGCAGCTTTTCGTCCTGCTTGAGGAAGAGGTTCTGGATGAGGTGTTGCCCGGGCTCCTGGGATTTCCAAGCACCTGGGACTTGAGCGCTTGATCAACACAGTTGCTCCTTTTGCACCTTTGAGGGAAGGCTTCTGCTCTGTCCTCCAAGAAGACACTATGGTGCCAAGAACCCTCCCCTATCCATCAGTGCACCAAGCCAGGCTAAGTGACCGGTGTCCAGCCCTGTGACAGTATCTGTGGAGCTCCCTTTCACAGGAGGAGATGCTGGGCTTGGGAAGAGGGGTGGGAACCCATGAAGGGGGCTGGAATAAAGGAAGCAACCCGGGAATGATTGATTACCTGGAAGAGTGCAGAAAGTGGGGTGCCTCCCTGCTTCTAGATGCCCTTGGACCAGAGAGGGGTAGATTGGCGGATATGAGGGTTTTGGTTGGATGGGGATGGGAATGAACTCAGAATGTGGCTCAAAGATCCATAGCTGTCAAGCTCCAGCTGCCTCCACATTTCCATGGGGGTCTCATCTAAGCAGCACGCCCTGCCTCCCCTCCCTCCCAACAGAGTCCTCACCTCTGCCCTCCGGTGCCTGGGTGCGCATTGCCTTTGGAAAGAGGCTCTCAAGGTGGAAACCAGACTTCCAGGACTTCCAGCTGCTTCAAAAACCTCACCCCTTCTGTACAGCCACCCTGTCTGTCTGTCTGTCCTTTCCTTCTCTGTCCCCACCCCATCGGAAGCACAATCTCCCATTGTCTCTGTCTTTTCCTCCATTGTTGAATAACAGGGCCCCTTTCTTCATCCTGTGGGTAACAGCAACGAAATGTCAACAGCTGGGGGTGTGGGATGCAGGACAGGCTGGCACATACCACCGGAAAAAGGGCCTGGGTGTGGGGTGGGCTCAGAGCAGAAGCAGACATCCCCAGTAAGAAGAGAAGGGGATGAGAGGGAGAGCGGATGGTGAGAAGGTTAAAATGGGGTCTCGCTCAATACTCCAAACTGCAAGGCTCTATAGAGATTTTATCTGAGGCCGGGAGGGTGGCTGGGCTCCATGGAGGGCAGAGGGAGTGGCCAGTGTTGCAGTAGGAGAGACGGAAATTAGACAGTGAGGATGATTTCTCTGTCCCTGGGAAGGAACATGGGAATTTCTGAGGATAGAGGCACTTCAGAAATGTCCCCAAAACAGAGGTCATCTTATCTGTTCCCTAATTTTCCACCTCTTCCTTCAGCATAGATGGATAATCTTCTTAGTTTAAAGTTCTCAGAAGAAAGGTGTTCTTAATCTGCCTGGGTGGAAATTCACAAGTCTCTCTTTTTAGGAAGTTGTCTAAATTCCTGCTGGGGTTTTTTAAACTTTTCTATTGAGGTATAATTTACGTGCCAAAAAAAGTGCATAACATGTACACAGGTAAACCCCCCCTCCCCAGATCAAGATATAGGACATTTCCAATAATCCGGAATAGGCCCAACTCTTTTTGGGGTGTTTGCTGTCAATGCAGAGAGAAGACTCCCTCACCTGCCCTGTCAATAGCCATTTAGAAACATTGAGAGCTTTCAATCGAGTTTTAGCCCTTTCCTCTGTCTGCTGAGCAGACCCATGGCAGTAGCTTCACGTTATTAGAAGCACACACTTTCGGAACTGGAGGGGACCTCAGGACACTGAGCTTCCTCATTTACCAGATGAAGAGGAGGTGGAGAGGAAGGTGACTTGCCCAAAATCACACCCAATACCGTTGTTGAGACAAGTGTAGAAGTTTCTGCTTTTTCCGCTAACCCTCTTCTGCTCCTCTCCTCGGCTCTCCAAGTCAGACAAGCTCCAGGTTTTCACTTGGGCCACACCTAATAACAGGGAGCCACCCCAACTCTACTTTTTGGGGATCCGATTGACTATCTTTTCCCTGTCCACTCCACCCCTGTTCCTAAGCCCTTCCCTCCTCCTCCCAGGACTCTTTCAAGAGAGGAGACAAATAGCTGCCTGTCTCCTGGGACAGGACACCCCGATCCAACCCACGTGACTGGCTTCCTCCCAACTCAAACAAACAGCCTCTGGACCGAGGGAGTAGCAGATAGAAATGGCTCTGCCGCCTGGGCCGCTGCCTCCATTCCCAGGCTCGCTCTGTCCTGCCCCATTCTCCCCAGATCACTTCTGAACTGTGGTTTGGAAGTCTCTGGTATGTAAATCCACAGAAGGCTAAGTTTGATAAGGAGAAGGCCTAGAACTATTTGATAGATGCAAAATGAATCCTTTGAGGATAGAATGAGAAAGGAACAGAGAGGCATAAATACGTAATGAATGGCCAAACTGTGTTTAGTTTGCTCTAGGTCACTTTCATCCTCAGTTTTCCCCAAGACGCCAGGAAATAGGAACGGGGTAAGACGGCTCATACTTGAGTTGGTGTCTTTTCACTGACCTAGCATCTTCTGAGGAGTGGCCTTTGCCATGCCTGCTACCTACTGACCAGATGAGATGGAATAATGCAGGAGAAGTATGGAGTCCTGACATCTCTTTCTCTAACACCCCAGACTCAGCTTCCACCGGCCAGGCAGATCCAGCTGGCCAATTTTCTTGAGCCCTGGTGATGGCAAGCATGGTCCCACTTTACTACTGGGATTGTTGCATGAATGACTGGAAGGGTCGGCAAGATGACACTTTAGGGAGGGGCTAGGTGTGATCGGTAGGGCTTCCCTCTCCTTCCAATCAAATTCGAATGGTTGAGCAAAAATACAGTTTAAATGGTCTGCTTGAATATAGCAGTGGACTCTTAGAATGACAGGAGACATGGTTATTAATAAGTAAAATCTAATTGTTACATCTTAGTAACTATGAAAACAGCTTCTTGACATTTGTCTTTTACTGTTCCCTGCACTTTCCCTCAGTTCACTTTACCCTCATATACCGCTGAGACAGGCAGAATAGGCATTATCCCGCTAGACTGAGAACTTCCTAACGTCAGGAACTTCATAAGGTCATTTATTCCTGTCTCTCACACAGTTCTCTACACACTCTCCCTTCAGAAAATAATTCAAATTGAATTCAACTACCCCTGCAAATATCTTGAAATTGCCTCATTTTCTCAGATCATCTTATTCTCCCAGGCCTCAAAGCTTGCTGTCTGAAACACCTGATTCTCTTCTTGTCCTGGCCAGTCTAGGTGGGGTCTGACTTCATACAGACTCTCACTCCCCATCTCATATTGGTCAGACTTAAACC
>NW_012151840.1:1557777-1566847 GCF_000956105.1 Propithecus coquereli
AAAAAGCAACCCAGATGAGTGTGTCTGCTACCTTGAAACCTGCACACTCTAGGACAACTCTAGAAGTGCAGCAAGTACTACAAAAGAAAGAAGGCCCTGTTATCCCTGCCTCCCTTCCTATTATCCATTCACCCACACCACGACCAGCATTTACACACACCGGGGGTTTCAAGCCCCTTCAAAGGAGACAGTGAGGCCAGAAGAAGGCAGAGGCAACAACCAGAGACAGGATGCAGGACTCAGAGACAGGTCTTGACCCAGACTGGAGAGAACGATGGCACCAAGGGGCAGATGGCAATGGGCCTTCAAAGAGAAATTACATGTTCGTTAAGCTGAACCTGCACTAGATGGCATCAGAGAACAGCAGTCATAGCACTAAAACCACATCTTATTCCACTTCCTTTCTTTGTGCTCTGTCTGGCTCTCAGGTTACTTACCTACAAATAAAGACAGTAACATACAATATGGGATTATGGCAGGAATCAAATATGACAATGTTTGGGAAAATGATATTTTAACTGTAAACTATTGTGTGAAAATGGTTTTTAAATAGTAAGGTACTGTATGCAAGGGATTGTAATATTTTTATTATCATGAACTCAAATAGTTAACGAAGTAGGAAAACTAGAACCTGCTTAGGCTAAGGATTAGGACATAACAGGAGTCTAAGAAAACTCCTGTGAGACAGGCACGCCTTTTTTCCCTCAACAGAAAGAAAAGTAAATAACATTCTATTAGCTAAACATTGCCAGTATTTGCTGTATAGGCTATTAGGCTATTAACAATCCCACACTGTAGTTGCAATCACAAGATATTTTCTCTTCCCTCAGTCCCAGATCTCACTGGCAGAAAAAAATAACCGAGAAGAGGTGGAAAAAGAAATAGCATACTAGTTTATGAACCATGGGGATTTGTTGGCATGGTATGGTTTTTATAACATTGTGCATACATTTAAATCCAGTAGAGAAAAATAATCCAATACATTAATTTTTAGAATTTAATTCCATTCTAGACGTTTGGAGAGGCATCCAAGAGTTGGCAGTCAGTCTCAGGGCCCACATATAAGTCCTCCTAAAGGTCTTCCCCTGTTGCCAGTCATATTGTTCCTCACCTCCGCCCCACATCCTTCAGCACTGAGGGACTCTAATTTGTATTCATTTGCTATTTAAACATTATTTTCCTGATAAAATAATATGTTAATTGTAGAAAATATTAAATGCAGAGAAAAGACCTTGTTAAAGAAAAAGTTATTCAGTGACACTTGTCAAAGCATGGTAAGCAGACTATTGAGGACCATTGTGATAGGTATAGGACCATGACAATGGGATTTTGCAGCGGGGGAGAGAGATTGGGCTCAACTTCCAGTACAGCACGGGCTGGTGGGAATTTATAACCAAGGACCACGGTAGGGGTAAGTGGATAGAAAATCACTAAGAGGAAACATCAGGGGTAAGGGGGATTTTGGCTAATCTGACCTAACAGGATTCTTGTGAGGACAGGCTGGAGTGATCAGACATTACCTGGGGGAAAGTGAAGGATGAGGAATCAGATCAGATATCTAGGGTGATCAAATATCAAGGGTGGGGAGTTCTTGCCAAAGTGATTTAGCAGGGTTCTTTGCTAAAACTGGATTTTAAGAGGAAGTGCACAGATGAGCCTAGGAGAAGGCTGAGGAGCCTAACTAAAGTTTGGCCAGGCAAAGACTCTGTCAGTATAAAGAAGAGGAAACACTTACCCATAATCCCTTCGCCTAGGAGTGACTTTATAACATGTTGATTTTCTTACCCTGTTATTGTGTGCCTGTGGATTTTTTCGAGATATAATTCACATTCTATAAAATCCACCCTTTTAAAGTGTACAATTTAGTGGGTTTTAGTATATTCACAAGATTGTGCAACCATCGCCACTTCCAGAACATTTTATCACTCCTAAAAGGAATTCTGTACCCATTAGTGGTCACTCTGTTTCCCTCTCCCCATAGTCTATGGCAACAAATAGTTCTACTTTCTATGCCAACGGATTTGAATAGACATTGCATATAAATGGAATCATACAGTATGTGGCCTTTTATGTCTGACATTCTTTCAACATAATGCTTTCAAAATTTATCCATGTTGCGGCATGTATCAGTATTTCACTGTTTTTGGTGGCCGAAAGATATTCCATTGTGTGGATCTACCACATTTTGTTTATCCATTCACCAGTTGATGGACATTTGGATTGTTTATACTCTTTAGCTATTATGAATAATGCTTTTATGAACATTCATGTACAAATTTTTTGTGTAGACATATGTTTTCATTTTCTCAGGCATATTCCTAGGAGGGAGATTGCTGGGCCATATAGTAATTCGACAGTTTTTGAGGAACCACCAAACTGTTTTCCAAAGCAGTGGCACCACTTTATATTCCCACCAGCCATTTATAAGGGTTCTAACATTTCCACATCCTCACCAACACTTGTTATTGTCCATTTTTTTAATTATAGTTATTCTAGTGGCCATGAAGTAGTATTTCACTGTGGTTTCCATCTGCATTTCTCTGATGATCTCTTTTGATCATGAGAAGTGAGTTGTTCAAGGTCACACAAGAGTGGCAGAGTGGGAAAATGACTCAGATCTGACCCTCATTCACAGAATGTTCCTCTGTTGGATACAGCTTCTGAGGAATGCCTATGAAGCATTCCACACCCCTTCTGCAAGCATCTAAAATCCCAGTAACTAGTAACCAAGATCCATCATTTACTGTCCCCATGTAGCATATTTTATTTTATTTTTTTAAGGCAAGCATGAAAATTAGGTTTATTGGGGAGAGAAAGATAGGATTACGGAGCAAGAGCAACACACAGGTTTACAGAGCATGATACCTACGCCACAGATGACCACTGGACCCATTGTTGCAGCAAAGGGAGAGCAAAAGGAAGGCCAAAAAGGGCCCATGTAGCATATTTTAAAAGTAAAGTTAATTTTATGGAAAACATTTATGGGGATGACCAGATATGACGTGCAGAGCAATTGTGATTAAGGCCTTACTGTGAAATGGCAACTTTTCTGTTTGGAAGTTTCTAAGGGGTGCTAAGTGAACAGAAATACCGATATGGGGAGGCAGGAGAAGGGGTACTTTTTCAGGGTTTAGTTCTTGGGTGGCTCAGTGAAGCCTAGGAACAACTTGTGGGGGTAGGGGCATCTGCAATCCCCCTTGCTGACTTTGCATTATCTTTCTTCCCTCCCCTGTTCAACAGATCCTCATGCTCACAAGTCAAGTCCAAACTCCCCAGCCTAGCATGCATCCTGAGATCCTGCATCTCTCTCCATGTCCCACACCCCACTTCCTCCAGTCCCACTCAAGATTCCCGACTTTTCCAGGCTAGACAGGGTGCTTCCTGAAATCAGGGCTCGTGTCTTATGCATCCTTGTATCCCCCAGTACCAGAGCGATAGGTCCTGGCACACAGTGGGGAGTCAAAAGGCATTTGATGAACTTACTGAAATCTCTAGTCTCTACGCGTTCATAAATAACTGTTCCCGAAGGCTGAGTATTCATCCTGGCAAAATCATGGCACAGGTATCCCCTCCTTCTCTGCCTCCACGAATCCCTCAGGCCACTCTCGATGTTTTCCTAAAGTTTTCCTTTTTCATGTTTATGCCCAGGACTAGCTCAGTGTAGGATCCAAAGCTCTTCTTGGCATGCTGAGAGGGCCAGTTAGGGCTGAAGTCCCTTGACTGCTCAAGGATTGCAAGGAGGAAGCAAATGGAACTGTCTCGGAACCTCCGGAAGTGGGCACGCTCCAGGGCCCAGTTTCTATGGTAACCATACCGGCAAGTTGGCCTCCACAATCGTTTCTCCTGGGAGGACTGTGATATTAGTTTCCGCCAGCGTCTCTATGGTTTCGATGGCCTAGAAGGACCAAAACAGCATTTCCGGGAAGATGGCGGCACATACGTCCGGTATGGCACATGTTTCAGCAGAGAGGACCCCGCAATGACGGTAAGGTCTCCCTTCCCCCGGATGGTGGCAGTGGGAGCCCGGGCTCAGTAGCACATGTGAGAGCAGCGGAGTATTTTTACCCAAGTGGCACTGCCGCAGGAGGGCTGGAATTTAGACCTGAAGAGGAAGGAGGCTTAGGGAAGGGGCGGCCGGCTCTTTAGTACCGCTGTTAAGACGAGTGTCCCTGGGCCACTTCTCCTGAAAACTCAGATTGAGCTGGAAGGAGACAGTGCCCCAAAGTGTGCCCGCAGCCTTCACAAAGACTGCGGCACAGAGGTTTTGTCCAACTGAAAGACCGTTAAAGCGATTCCCACCTGTGTTATTCAGGTAGAACATGTAAGGACTACACGCGCTGTCGATTTCTGGCGCTGCTTTAAGTGCTGTTGGCTTGGGGAATAAGGCCCGGCTCTGACTTCCAGGAAGTGTAGTTGTGAATTACTGCACAGGGATAGGCTGTGGTCTTCCAGCAGAAAGCACAAAGAGATATGCGACTGAAGAGTGTAGTGATTAAGGACGCTGGGTCTGGAACGCCTGAATACCAATCCTGAATCCACTACTTGCTATTTTGATTTGGGCAAGTAACTAAACCTCTCAGAGCCTGTTTCCTCGTTTGTAAATTTTGGATAACACTTCCCAATAGGGTTGTTGGCAGGACTAAATGAGATAATCCGTGTGAAGCAATTAGCAACCGCTGGCATTGAGTAGATGTGCTACAAGTGTTAGCAAATTTAGTATATAAACTGGATCATGCCAGTCTGGGTCCAAAAGGAGAAACATGTGAGTTACTGTAAAGAAACACAACTAGCTGGCGATGTCATAGAAAGAGGACCACTTTAGAGTCAGGCAACTTGGGCTCATATTCCAGTTCTCTCTCTTACTGGCTGTGTAACCTCGGGCAAAAAACCTAGGCCTTGTTTTCCTCATTTGTAAAATAAGGATAATACCTAGATTACAGGGCTGTCAAGATGAAACAATATGAAAATATCTGTAATCTACCAGTTATGCATTAAATGCTCAATAAGAGTGCCCTTCCTAAGCTGGACAGTTTCAAAAGGGGAGCATCAACACGACTGAAATAGAGCAGTAGTGTGGGAGAAGTGTGTAGTCCCCACACCAAGACAGTGAATGCTGAGGCATTGATACAGGATAGGGACTCTACTAAGTACCATTGTCTTATAACTCAGGTTAAAAAGCACCTCACAGCTTTGTTTTTACATGGTAATACATTCTGGGAGATGGCTTGTAGTGGGAGTATGGACTGTGCAGACAAGTTGCCTGGGTTTGAGTTCTACACACAGCTATGTGACCTTGAGGAAGTCACCTAACCTCTTTGGGCCTTAAGTTTCCTCATTTGCAAAACAGGTATTATAATATTTCCCTGAACAGGCTGGGAAGATTAAATAACATAATCCATGTAAAGCCTTAGCACAGCCCAGCATGTAATGAGTGCTGCATAAATTTAAGCATCTGTGTTAACACCAGTCCCCGACTTCTCGGCATGTTGATCTTGGTCTCTCTGTGGCCATACAGGGAGCTCCCCAAAGACCAGGCCTCCTCCTTCCTCTGTCTCTCTCCAGGGCTCAGGAAAGAGAATTCTTACACAAGTAGTGAGGGTGGAGGTGATGGTTGCTTTGGGCACTTTCTTCTTTCTTCTTAAAAGGATGATATCACCTCTTCTTCCCTGGTGAGAGTTTGAGGACAGACGCTTTTTTCTCACCATGAGTGTCACCCCAGAGGTCAAGAGTCATGGGATGAAGTTTGCTGAGGAGCAGCTGCTAAAGCATGGATGGACTCAAGGTGATCCCCCTGGGGCCTCGTCCACACACCCCACTCCTTGCCTATGCTCTGCCCAGGCGAGAGGCGGCATCCTGGATTACCCCCAGGCAGTCCATTTAATTGGAGGAAAAGCTAGTTTAAATTTGCAGAAGAAATTTTCTGACTTTTCCAGAAAACGGAAGAATGGAAGAAATCTGACAGTGGATAATGAGGAAGAAGTGGGTTGGGAGGACTCGGGGAGGGAAGAAGAGAAATGGCCTCTGTTCCAAGAGTTATGAAGGAAGAGATAGTTCAGGCTCAGACAAAGGCAGAGGGGCTACATGGAGTGGTACTAGTGGTACTGAAAAGAAAGGAGCTGGGAAGGCTTCAGAGAGGGACAGAGTATGCCCCAGTGCCAGCTGTGTTGAGTGGCAAGGAGTGGCACGAGTGGAGGGTGCCTTGTGAGGGCTCAGGGCAGGCAACAGAATAAGCCAAGTCACTCACTGTGCTCTGCAGGCAAAGGCCTGGGCCGGAAGGAGAATGGCATCACCCAGGCTCTCAGAGTGACGCTGAAGCAGGACACTCACGGGGTAAGACGGGGTAGGCTGAGGGAGGTCAGCATGGATGGGAGAGGGGGATCCTTGAGGGCAGGTACTTAGAGCTCTTACTTATTCCCCTGGCAGGTGGGACATGACCCTGCCAAGGAGTTCACAAACCACTGGTGGAATGAGCTCTTCAACAAGACTGCAGCCAACTTGGTAGTGGAAACTGGACAGGTATGAGCTCAGATAGATGGGGCCTGGGACATGTGGGAATGGGGAGACAGGGTATGTCACCCACTCACTGATACTTCCCTACAGGATGGAGTACAGATAAGGCGCCTTTCTACAGAGACCACCTGTCGTAATCCTCCCAAGCCCAACTTGCTGTATCAGAAGTTTGTGAAGGTATTAGAGGCTGGGGGTGAGAGAGTCCATCCTTTCTTCCTTCTCTGATCTTGCTTGGGACCTGAACAATTGCCTTATGCCTTATCAATTCTCAGCACTATCCTAACAGTGGATCCTGTGACCAGCCTTGTTGGTTACTTAGACTGCCCAGACCCTCAGCAAGAATTGAGATCTTTAGGTTTCATGGATCCTGCCATCTGTTGAGGGAGCAGCAATAGGGAGCAGGAGATAGGGTGCAGTCCCTCAAGTCAGGAGCTGCCAGATTTGGGGGTGGGGGAGGCATCTAATTCAAAGGACTTAGAAGCCAGAGGAGACCTGAGGGATGGATTACTTGGTCCATCCTCCTTACTTTGCTGATGTGACCAAAAGGGTGAAAAGCGGCTTGCTGAAGAGCCCACAGCTGGCTAGCTATGGCAGACAGGACTAGAACCCAGGTCTTCAGACTCCCACTCTCAGCTATACCAAAAGAAGGAAGCTAACATTTAATGGTTGTCACGTGCTTTACGTTTCCCATTTTCTCTACATCTCTGTTGCCATTTCCTACCCCACTTCAGGCCATCATCATCTCTTGCCTAATTTCTTTTACAGCCTCCTCACCTCTACTCCAATCAGTCCATCCTCCACAAAGCATCCAGAGTGTTCTCTCTAGAACACAAACTTCATCATGGCATTAGCTCCCCTTTGACCTAGGATGACACAGTCCAGATTTATCAGACTGGCTTACGTGGCCCTTCATGTCTTGTCCTTGCCTTCTTCCCTGTCTCATCCCTTGCCACCTCTCTCCAGGACTCTTACATTTTAGCCAAGTGGAATCTGTTTCTCTTCTTTGAAGGTACCATGTTTTTCTACCTTCAGATTTTTGCACATGCTATTCCCTCTGCCTGGAACATTCTTCTCCCTTTCCCCTTTTACCTGCTAACTTTTTGTCTTCCAGAGCTCAGTGTACATGTCAATTACTTCTAGAAACCATTCCCTAAACCCTGAATCCTGAGTACTTCTCCTCTAGCACAGGCAATACTTGCATCATAATTGCCTATGTTCTGCCTTACCCACCACCCCAAGCAGATTCCATCTGAGCTGGATGCATCTCATTCTTATTCCACTCTGTATCCCCCACTCCTCGGCCCATAGTAGACTCTTATTTAATCTGGTTAAATGAAGTTACTGTGAATAGGTATTGTGATGGGGGTGGAGAAGGGCATCTTTATTGTCAGTTACTGGCACTTGTCCCGCTGTGAAGATCTGATGACCCAGAGCACTCCCTTCTTGTTCTGCCCACAAGCCAGGAGTGAGCCAGAGGCCAAAGCTGCTCCACCTCCCAGCAGCTACAGCTCACCTCCTGCCCAAGTTGAAGTATGCAGGATGGTACACCTCTCTGTGACTTTGCAAGGAACAGTGTCGGGGGCTGGGAAAGTCTGCCTAGGGCTATGAATTCTTAGGGGCTTCCACAAAGGAATGGGGATGGCAGTGGTGTTGAGTGGGTCTTGTCTACCCCCATGATCCCTCCTTCTAGACAGCCACCCTGACTTCAGATGGAGAGAAGCCAGACAAAGACATGGAGAGCTGCAGTGATGTCAACAACCAGAGACCCAAGCCCCCAAAGATGTGAGACTTCATTTTAGTATTGGGGGTATGTGGGAGGAGATGCCCTCAGATCTCAAGAGAAGGACTAAGTCTAATGCTTGACTGTGGGCTTCTTATGGGGTAGAACTGAGTTTTACTAATCCCTCACACCTCACAAAGTGCCAGATCCTGAACAAGAACTCAAGTGTTGACAGGTTGTTTTAAAGGGAGGAGAGGTCAAGCCTTTCCATCAGGTTTGTTCGTAACTCCTGATCTCCCCGCAACAGTCTGACGGATGAGATGCTGCTCCAAGCCTGTGAGGGGCGAACAGCACACAAGTAAGTAGCTGTCAACTCCCTGGGCTCCCTTTTTTCTGCCCACCCTAGAGGATGGCCTGTGCCACCTCTTGAACCTTTTCACCCCAGGGAAATGATTCCTACTATCTACCCACCTACTGCCTGAAGATAGGAAGCTCCCTGCTGTCCCTCACCCCCAGTGCTCCCTGCAGGCCTAAAGATTAGGCCCATTTCCCCTGATACCTTTGCTCTGACTTGGACCCCATCTATTTCAGGGCTGCCCGTCTTGGGATTACGATGAAGGCCAAACTTGCTCGGCTGGAGGCCCAGGAGCAGGCCTTCCTGGCTCATCTCAAAGGCCAGGACTCTCAGGACTCTCAACCACAGTCAGAGAGCAAGCCCCCCAAAAAGAAGAAAAAGAAAAAGAAGCACAAAGAGGAGGAAGAGCCTACAGCACCTGAAAGGAATGCAGATGAGAAGCACCCAGAACACACTGACCAGAGGATCAGGAAAAGCAAGAAGAA
>NW_012151840.1:1567877-1569593 GCF_000956105.1 Propithecus coquereli
ATTGTGAAGGCTAAGAAAAACAACAAATTTAAGCCTATGGGCTAGAGTCAGTCCACAGGTTGCCAGTTTCTAGCATGACCAAATGAATGAATAAACACTGAGTTGGGCTCACAGCCTACAGATAAATCCTGACTGGAATCTCCATTCCCAGCCTGGGAAAGTAGATTTTCCTTGGCCTTTGAAGAAATTCTTTCTGCTAACCTCCTTGTAGTCTTGCTACACTGAGAAGTGGAAGTAGCTTCGAGACATCATCCAACTCCCTATCTGTGTCCCGAATGAGTAAGAATCACTTGTGTGTAAAGGACAGCACACCTCACTGGGCATCCAACAGTCAATTTTCATTGCTTCCAAATGCCATAGCAACCCTTCTTTCCTGTTGTGTTTCCCTTAGACAGATGGCACCACATCACCAGTGTTGCTCTCTGGCTCCTGCCACCCACTAAACTTTATTACCAGAAGAGCTCCCAGGACTCCACAGTTCCGGGAGAGAATGGCACTAAGTCTTTTCTGGGAAGAATGTCCACCCACCTTCCCTCACTGCAGACGATAGACACACTCAGTGTCAGGGTAGATTGGTAGGTTCAGCTGGTACTTCTTTTCCAGAGCAGGTGGCACAAAACGGCCCCCCAGGTAATGGTAGCGACCAGTAAACTGGGTTGCAGACTTTTTGGGTGCCGTCAGGGAGATGAGCAAGTCCGGCTGGATCCCTCCAGCATTTCCCTTCTCCACATCCCATCCTGAAAAGAGGGTGGTGTTCAGGAAGAACAAAAGGACAGACGTCTAGTCCCCTTCCACAACTTGCTTTATTCTAGTCCTAAAGGAGTAGGAGGCCCTCTCAGTCCCCACCTGAGGAACTTTCATCCTATGACCTCCATATACCCTTGGGCTTTGGTCTCTTCATGGGGCCAACATGTAAAGGGGGCTCCTGACTGTTCCCCAGCCTTGATGTGGGATCCAGAAAGCTGTATGCCCCACTAGATTCAAATTATTTTAGACACAGTCTAAGCTGTGGCTCATCAGGGCTCCTAGGTACCAGCCTCCAGACACAGGGTAGGGCCCCAATCATCCCCAACCTTCTGGGTCCCAGCACCTGAGGGAATGTCGATGCTGGCAATGGGCACAGTGAGTCCCTTCAGGACACTCAGGATGCTGTGGAATGGCTCCCGAACATCGCCTTTGAAGCTGAAGCCGAAGATGGCATCCACCACCAGCTCATACAGCTCGTCAATCATCGTGGGCTGTGGTGGAGCAGAAAAAGGAAAAGATGTCTGAGCCAGCAGGTATACAATGAGCCTTAACCGGGGAGGGCTGTCCTCTGCACCCAAAGACCATTCACAGAGGCACAAATATAACTATGTCATCCAGAGGGCATCCTGAGGCCTAGAGAAAGTGGGTTGGTCCCTGATTCAGGCCAAGCTGAGTCCAGACACATTTTCTGTTCTTAGTATCTGCCTGCCACTGGGGAGGCTACACTGTGGGATAGCCTGAGACTGGGAGTCAGGAAGGCCAGATTCTGATCTTCGCTCTGCCATGATGTAATTTTGTGATTTTGGGCAGACCACTTCTCTGTACCTCAGTATCTTCATCTGTAGAATGGGTTAAGAAAGTTTTTAAGGCCAGGCGTGGTGGCTCACGCCTGTAATCCTAGCACTCTGGGAGGCCGAGGCGGGAGGATCGCTCAAGGTCAGGAGTTCAAGACCAGCCTGAGCAACAGTG
>NW_012151840.1:1576800-1602266 GCF_000956105.1 Propithecus coquereli
GAAGAAAGCTGGAGTTGGCACTGACCAGAGAACCAAAAAGAAGCAACAGGAAGAGAGACTGAAGGTCAAGGTGAGGCTCACTTGATTTGCCTTCAGGAGTTGAAGCCTCAGAGACTTGGATTGATGCAAGGTCTTCTGTGCTCCCCTAAATATGGAGTCCCTCCTAAGGAGGAAACGGCTCTGGAACATCAGTCTGCTGAGAGGAGAGAGTGTTGGCACCATGCCTTAGTTGATGGAGTGAGCACCGTCCCCTCTGCAGCTTCTAAACCAGAGATCATGAACTCAGGTGCCTATAAGAGCCAGATGGCTAAGGGACAAGGAATGCCTGGGGCTGGGGGAATAGGAACACAGATACCCTTTGAAGGGGCATCTCCGTTAAAAGAAGCTGAAAAGGTAGACTTACATGAAATCTGATTTTTAAACATTGTGAAGGCTAAGAAAAACAACAAATTTAAGCCTATGGGCTAGAGTCAGTCCACAGGTTGCCAGTTTCTAGCATGACCAAATGAATGAATAAACACTGAGTTGGGCTCACAGCCTACAGATAAATCCTGACTGGAATCTCCATTTCCAGCCTGGGAAAGTAGATTTTCCTTGGCCTTTGAAGAAATTCCTTCTGCTAACCTCCTTGTAGTCTTGCTACACTGAGAAGTGGAAGTAGCTTCGAGACATCATCCAACTCCCTATCTGTGTCCCGAATGAGTAAGAATCACTTGTGTGTAAAGGACAGCACACCTCACTGGGCATCCAACAGTCAATTTTCATTGCTTCCAAATGCCATAGCAACCCTTCTTTCCTGTTGTGTTTCCCTTAGACAGATGGCACCACATCACCAGTGTTGCTCTCTGGCTCCTGCCACCCACTAAACTTTATTACCAGAAGAGCTCCCAGGACTCCACAGTTCCGGGAGAGAATGGCACTAAGTCTTTTCTGGGAAGAATGTCCACCCACCTTCCCTCACTGCAGACGATAGACACACTCAGTGTCAGGGTAGATTGGTAGGTTCAGCTGGTACTTCTTTTCCAGAGCAGGTGGCACAAAACGGCCCCCCAGGTAATGGTAGCGACCAGTAAACTGGGTTGCAGACTTTTTGGGTGCCGTCAGGGAGATGAGCAAGTCCGGCTGGATCCCTCCAGCATTTCCCTTCTCCACATCCCATCCTGAAAAGAGGGTGGTGTTCAGGAAGAACAAAAGGACAGACGTCTAGTCCCCTTCCACAACTTGCTTTATTCTAGTCCTAAAGGAGTAGGAGGCCCTCTCAGTCCCCACCTGAGGAACTTTCATCCTATGACCTCCATATACCCTTGGGCTTTGGTCTCTTCATGGGGCCAACATGTAAAGGGGGCTCCTGACTGTTCCCCAGCCTTGATGTGGGATCCAGAAAGCTGTATGCCCCACTAGATTCAAATTATTTTAGACACAGTCTAAGCTGTGGCTCATCAGGGCTCCTAGGTACCAGCCTCCAGACACAGGGTAGGGCCCCAATCATCCCCAACCTTCTGGGTCCCAGCACCTGAGGGAATGTCGATGCTGGCAATGGGCACAGTGAGTCCCTTCAGGACACTCAGGATGCTGTGGAATGGCTCCCGAACATCGCCTTTGAAGCTGAAGCCGAAGATGGCATCCACCACCAGCTCATACAGCTCGTCAATCATCGTGGGCTGTGGTGGAGCAGAAAAAGGAAAAGATGTCTGAGCCAGCAGGTATACAATGAGCCTTAACCGGGGAGGGCTGTCCTCTGCACCCAAAGACCATTCACAGAGGCACAAATATAACTATGTCATCCAGAGGGCATCCTGAGGCCTAGAGAAAGTGGGTTGGTCCCTGATTCAGGCCAAGCTGAGTCCAGACACATTTTCTGTTCTTAGTATCTGCCTGCCACTGGGGAGGCTACAGTGTGGGATAGCCTGAGACTGGGAGTCAGGAAGGCCAGATTCTGATCTTCGCTCTGCCATGATGTAATTTTGTGATTTTGGGCAGACCACTTCTCTGTACCTCAGTATCTTCATCTGTAGAATGGGTTAAGAAAGTTTTTAAGGCCAGGCGTGGTGGCTCACGCCTGTAATCCTAGCACTCTGGGAGGCCGAGGCGGGAGGATCGCTCAAGGTCAGGAGTTCAAGACCAGCCTGAGCAACAGTGTGACCCTGTCTCTACTAAAAATACAAAGAAATTAGCTGGACAACTAAAAATATATAGAAAAAATTAGCCAGGCATGGTGGTGCATGCCTGTAGTCCCAGCTACTCGGGAGGCTGAGGCAGAGGATCACTTGAGCCCAGGAGTTTGAGGTTGCTGTGAGCTAGGCTGACGCCACGGCACTGTAGCCCGGGCAACAAAGCAAGACTCTGTCTCAAAAAAAAAAATTTTTTTTTAAAAAAATGCTCAAATTTCTCACTCCTAAATTCATGCATGTGCAGAAAGGGTTTAGGATGCAGCAGTCACTCCAGCCCCTGAGAGGGCCAGATCATGTGTTTACTGCATGCTAGGGGAGGAGGATCTGACTACAGAGGAAGGAGTGACCAGGGAAGACGAAGAAGAAAGGAAGCCTTAGAGACGGTGATGTTGGGGATTCATGGAGCCCACCTTATGAAGAAGGCTCTCACACGCCTTCTATTCAAATAGCATCCTTTGGGCACCTTCTGTGCCAGGCGTTACAATGAGCTCAGCCTGGAAACATGAAGGAAGAGCAGAGCACAGGCAGAGGTTACTGGGGAGATGAGGTATTCAAATGGAGCCACCTACCTCTGGGGGCATTTCACCAAGGAAAGGGATGTCCATTTTCTGGCACTGGGTCACCAATGCAGTGAAGAGTGGCTTGTTAGGCCTTTTGGGGTAATAGATGGTTGGCTGGTAGCCCTAGGAGGAAAGTGGTAATTCAATCCCAGATCCCAGAATCCTCATGCCTTCCCCCACGGCGTCTCCCCCACATACTCACAAAGAGTTTGAGGTGTCGAGCGCAGACCAGGCCATCTCCTCCGTTATTCCCCGGGCCACAGATGACCAGGACAGTAGGAGGGCTCCTGGACATGGACGTGGGGGGATATGCCTGGAGGTGGATGGAGTCAGGGGAATTCATAGGGGTTTCAGACAGTAACAGGGTTGGCCCAGCTGTCTCTCCCACCCCTCTGTGCGTACGCCTGGGAACTTGAGCAGTGACTCCTCCCTC
This sequence comes from Propithecus coquereli, assembly GCF_000956105.1. Classification (NCBI taxonomy): domain Eukaryota; kingdom Metazoa; phylum Chordata; class Mammalia; order Primates; family Indriidae; genus Propithecus; species Propithecus coquereli. The sequence continues at coordinate 1,579,965 of NW_012151840.1, forward strand.
GCTCCTCCCAAAGGCCGAGAGTTGTGCCACTGACCTTGGCGATGGCTGTGGCACAGCTCAGCCCAGCCAGCTCCATAAGTTGGTCCACGCTGAACTGGTATTCGTTAAATAGCTCCTCGTCCACGGCCTGGGCCTCCTCCTGGCTGAGGGAAACCCTTAGCCTGAGTTCCCGCCCCTCAGGTGCTCCGTAGCGCAGGCGGCGCGGCCGTCCCGGGTCCCGCCCCCGGGAGGGAGAGCAGGTCACCCGAGACTTGCGCCCCGCTTGCCGGTCCGGAGCTTCGCCTACCTCAGGTACTTCACTGCTGTGCTCGCCATGACCTCTGAGTAACAGCGGCCACCCGAGTGCAGTCGCTGCGGTCCCCACCAGCTGGGTCCTAAGCGGCAGGCGCCGGCCTGGCTTCCGATTCGCGGCAGACGCGAGCCGGTAACCAGCAGTCCCAGCCCCAGCAGCGCCCTGAGCCCGGACATTCAGCTCGCAGAACGCGCGCCCCCGGCCCGCCCGGCCCCGGCGCATGCGCAGCGCTCGCCCCGCCCCCGGAGAGGCCGAGCCGGCACGCGCGCGTTCCGGAAGTCGCCCGGAGGCGACGGCGCGCGCGAGGCTCTAGCGGCTCCTGGGCCGTTTTGCAGCACCAAGGTAGGCTGAGGAGCGTGCTATCTGGGGCCGACCTTCCGTGCACCTTCCCTTACAGCCTGGATCCTAGCCCTTCTCGAGGGGGTTTAGAGATGCCACACATTTCCAAATGTACCGAAGTGCTTTGCTCCCACCGCCCTTTAATAATAATTCACGGTTTTGTATCTCAGACAACTGTATAGCACAGCACTTAGCCTGGATTCCTTCCCCACCTCTTGCTAGCTGAGTGAACGTGGACACCCCTGGTGTCAGTTTCTCGGATATACAACAGGGAGATTGGGTACATACTTCATAAGATGACATACAAAACCGTTGCTGAGGGCGTGGCACCTGATGCATAGATTAAGCTAATGTTCTTATTTACACTACTGAGCGTTTTATATAACTTAGCACCCCACTCTCCACTACATTAGCTTCCCCTGCCTCTGCTTTTTACCAGGGTATCTATCACGCTGTACTTCCCTAATCATATTTACTTCCTTTACCAAGATAATAGCTACGGAAATAGAAAATTGTAAACCTCAAATATGTTCAGTAAGCTACAGTTAAAAATGTAATTGAAGCCTTGGCAACATAGCAAAACCCTGTCTCTACGAAACAAAACACAAAAACAAAAAAACTAGCATAACGTGTTGTTATTTCCCTATAGTCCCAGCTACTTGGGAGACTGAGGTGGGAAGATTGCTTGAGCCCAGGAGTTCAAGGTTACAATGAGCTATGATCTCACCACTGCACTCCAGCCTGGGCGACAGAGCAAGACCAATCTCTTAAAAAATAATAATAATCGTAGTTGAAACCATAGGCTCCAGGTCACAATAGTGTTTCACTAGAAATCTTGAGAGGAAGAAAAACTCAAGTACTTCTGAGAATGCGAACACACTCTGTTGCATGGTTAAGAGAAAAGGTTGGGGAATAACAAACCAGTTACCTTGAAGACACTAAGATAAAAATAATTATCCAGATTGTTATGGACTGAATGCTTGTGTCCCCTCCCAAATTCATAAGTTGAAGCCCTAACCTCAAATGTGATGGTATTTGGAGATGAAGACTTTGGGAGGTGATTAGGATTAGTTGAGGTCTTAAGAGCTAGGCCCTGGTCTGGTAGAATTAGTGCCAGTGTAAGAGCTCTCTCCTCCCTGCCCCCTGCAAGAACTCCCACCTTGCTGGCACTCTGATATCAGAATTCCAGTCCCCAGAACTGTAAGAAAATAAATTTCTGTTGATGAAGCACCCAGTTTATGGTATTTCATTACCACAGCCCAAGCCAAGACAAAGGTGATGTGGAGGTCCTCTTTTTATGCTAGATAAATTCTTATTCTGTACCATGAAATGAGTTCCTGGCTAGTTCACTGAGAATGGCAAGAACGCCTCCTGCTTTCAACTACCCTTCTGGTATTCTCCTTTTTAATTATAAGAGATTTGTCATCTCCTGTGGGATGTACATTTGTCCTCCAGCTATGCTTGTTTTACATGTTTGTTGTGGGAAATTGAATTTGTCAAGACTTTGTGGTGGGAAATTGAGTTTACTCATCTAAATTGTAATGTACACGCCTATATATACTGGTATGTACATTACAATAGGATAATCTTACCCAAGACCTCACTGACTTTATTTTCTAACTTCAGTATATAAGTGGTTTCACTTTTACATGTTATCCAAGACTCCCTACAGGTCTGTTTGAGGAAATAAATTTGGTGATTTTGAAAATTCATTTCTAAAACACAGCATGTTTCTTTGACATAGATAACATCTTTGAACACTTATATGTGCCAGGTGCTAAGATGAATCATTTCATGTTCACAGCAACCCTATTATTATTCCAGTTTTACAGATGAGAAACCTGAGGCTCAAAGATGTTGAATGACATGCCCAGTGATACGATGGTAGCTGTCAGTGGAGCTGAGATCCAAGCAGCCTGACTTAGAGTCTGCACTCAAGCATTGTTCTATCCTGAACTGTCTCACCAAATGCAGACATATGATGTATATAAGGGGTTGTCACCACTGACTTCATTCTGATGAAGAGTAACTATAAAATAATGGCACAAAGATATCCCACTACACACACCCAGAATTTATACAACCACCAAATGGGGAATATAAAACAGACCAGAAAGGCAGTGCCCAAGATCTAGTCCATCTTGTTCCTGCCATTCAAACTTTTGGAGTTTTCTTTGGGAAATGCTTTCAAAACCAATTCAGGTAGGACACATGGATTGAATACCTGCTATGTTCCAGATGCTTTACATATATTATCAAATTTAATCCTGTCAACCCAATGCTGTATTTTTATCCTGTTATAGAGAAAATTGAGTAGCAGAGAGAAGATAGCTATTAAATGGTAGAGCCAGTGACAGTTGACATTGGGTTGGCCTGATCCAATAGCAGTACTACTGTGTGGCAGTCGCTGCTACTTGTCCCTCAAAATCCATTCTCTTTTCTTCCTTTGGCAATAGATCCCCCGAGTTTTATCTGGCTACATGGCTGCCCAGATAAATACTACATTTTCCAGCCTGTCTTGCAGCAGCTAGGCATGGCCATATAACTAAATTGTGACCAAAGCTGAAATGATATATGCAATTCCCAGGTCATACCCTTAAAAAAAAAACAAAAACGGTTTTCCCCCACTTCCTTTTTTCTTCTTACTGGCTGGAATGAAGGTATGATGCTGGAGCTGAAGCAACCATTTAAGACCATGAGACTTTAAATCTTGTGTTAAGAATGGCAGAGCATCCTGTCTGGGTCCCCAAGCTCCAAGGAGCCACCTTATCAGCCCTGGGCTGCTTAAATGAGAATGAAAGTTTTGTTTAAAAGCACTGTTATACAGACCTTCGTTATGGCTGTTTGTCCTACCTAATCAAGACATCTTGAACACCTGACAAGATAATAAGCTCCATTTAGATAAGGAAGATTAACAGCTGTGTCCCTAGTACCTGCCATGCCCAGCATATAGTGGGGTCTTCTACAAATATTTTAATGAATCCTCAAAATCTCCTAGTTAACAGTACAGTAGAAGCCCTTGAAGAGTGACAGAATATGCCACCTCAAAATATGCCACTTTGGCATAAGGATGCCTTTTAGCTAAAGGCACTTGAAAAACAGTAGGTGTAAGAAGGGCACTCTAACCTCCCCTTTTCTTCCTGAAAGCAGGAAATAAAACTCCCACGTGAAAGATGCCCTCCTTATACCAGGAGGAATGAAGGATTCTTATCACCAGAGACGAGGCTGAGGCTGAGAGAATTCTGTACAAACAGACCTCGTTAAAAGAACTCCTATCTGCCTTTAGCCTCTGTATTTTTTTAGTTGCTTTTCCACAGTTGCCTCTCTTTGTTGAACCTAGCATAAAACATTTAGATTTTACCACTTCTTTGGCTCTTCATTTCCTTATGAGGACTCCTGTATATATTAAGTAAATCTACACACTTTTCTCCTGTTAATCTGTTTTACATCAACTTAATTCTCAAGTCCAGCCAGAGACCCTAAGAGGGTAAAGATCTGCCTCCCCTATACCCTCTTATCTGACATTATCAGGAGTAGATTATTTTATTTTCAACTTAAAAAATACATTCATTTTCCATCTGTCAAAGTGGGGGCAGTGACTGGAGTTTTTCATCTTCCTTACGTAAACCTCACCAGTTACGTATCACCCGCAATTTCCAGTTTGCTTCCTTAAGGTGAAACAACTAATGCCATGTTTGAAGCAACCTGTGTGCAGAATTTATTTAGATTTTTATGATTTTCTCTGAATTTATAATAATCTCCTTGCTCACATCTAATTCCACAGCAGCTTTTTTCCCCTTTTCACCACTTCTATTCAACATAGTACACAGCAGCTTTTAAAAGTGACTCACGTTAGTCAAATCTTCTAAAGATCCAACTTAGTTTTCATAGAAATGACACTTGTTTTCACTTCGTCAACATATATAATATTTAATTAAATTACAAATTACAGTAAACACACAACCGGCATAAACACACTTCACAAGTAACTCTGGGTAAGCATGGCTGAGCTGTGAGAGTGGAACTGCACAGCATTCTAGAAGATGCTCACTGCCTAGGTTTGAATCCCAACTTCCCCACATACTAGTTGTGTAACCTGGGAATTCAAACTACTTAAGCTTTGTGCTCTATTTTCCTCATCTGTGAAAGGGGATAATACTAATAATAGTACCTCATAAACTCAGAGGATTAAAGGGGAAAACACTTGTGAAGCACTTAGAACAGTGTGGAGCATGTGCTAAGTGCTCAATGTTACATACTGTCATCGTTGCTGGGCTGCTGGCAGCAGCTGTCCTACAGGCTGTAGGCCTGAGCCTGCGCCCAGCATCCCGTCTTTCATGGAGGAAGTGGGTGCCTCGATTGAGTAAGATGTATCTTCTGTAGTATTATTAATAGATTGTATGAGAAAAATGGAGGACTGGAGAGTCAGTGACTCCGAAGCCACTTGACCAAAAAGTCATAGTTTTTAGAACTGCAAGGGCTTTAGCAATCATGAGGTTTAGATTCAGGAAAAAAAGTGAAATTCACCATCCATTTTGCCTTTTTTTTTTTTTTAATACCTATTGAGTCCAAAAATCCTAGTGAGTAGCAAACAGAACCTCTCAGAGCTGAGACTGCAGAGCCCTCAGCCAGCGTCCTCAGGAAGCCACTGGCTGACTATGTTGTGTTCCCTGTCCACACAGGGTTGGACAGCTGGGAAAGGCTCAGTCCCCCGAAACCCCTAGAGTGTGTGTGTTGGGCAGGTTCTGCAGAGGTGAGGGCTCTGGCCACCAGCGGGGAGGTCACATGACTGTACAGAAGCCAGATTCTGTGGGTTTCCTCTGGGGACTCCTGCTGAGGGTTTCCCTGTGCCATTCAGGTGACCTGAAGGAGGCAGAGAGGGGCTTGCCAGTGAGGGTGACTGGGGAAAGAGCAGGAGGCAGCCCCCCTTGGCTCCAGCTTCCCCATGCCCTCTCTAGCCCTTACCTCTGCTGGTGGGCTCCAGAGCAGGAGGCAGTAGGCTTAAGTTTCATGTCCCCCCATTTTGCAGGACTGTCCTTTTCTCTGAGGCCTACCGTCAGGCCATGCAGGAAGCAGGGGATACCCCCGGCCTCCAAAGCCGGGTGAGGGTTGTTCGGATTGCTAAAGAGCAAAGACAAAGAGACTCAGGGCCCTATGTCCCAAGCACCAGATCACAGCTTCCTGTGACAGTGGTCATGTTCCCTTAAAATGATCCCAAGCCACATCTTCTACTTTCTTTGCCATTCTCCAAGCCTCCCTCCCTCCCCCAGGGACCCACCTATTGCCTTGGGAGCCATTGGGTACCAGGATGCCAGGGTACTCCACTCTGGGAGGGCCTGGAGCTCCAAATGGAAGATGGACCGTGGGTCCTGGACCTGGACAGAGAGAGACAGACACATTTACCACAGGCCTTTCTGTACCAAGAACCATCACAGTGGAAAAGAAAGCTCTGGAAGAAGAATATGGGGGGGGGGAGGTGCTGTTTGGGATGCATTGGTCACTGTACACAGAGGATGTGTAAAGAACTATCCCTTTATAGGGCAGGTGCTTGGTAAACATGGGCCAGTTAGAAGCTAGATGGTGGGAATGACTCACTGTGCCTGAAAGGAAACACACTGAAAAAAAGACATCAGTAAATTCAAGTCAGTTCAACAAGTAGCAAGGAACTCTCCTCCCACAGTTGCAAGCCTTTGGGGGAAAGAGACTAATAAACAGCGAGCTGGGGCCAGGAAGCGGGCCGCAAAGCAGGAGGCAAGCGGCGGGTGAGCGAGTGAAGCCCCAGAAGTCCCTGCTGCACCCACAGCCGCTCCCCATCGCTAGCATCACCGTCCAAGCGCCCCGCCCTCTGTCAGATCGCTGGCGGCCATCAGACCCTCATAGGAGCGCGAACCCCACTGCAAACTGCGCATGCGAGGGATCCAGGTTGCGCTCTGATGAGAATCCAACGCCTGATGATCTGAAGCAGAGCCCAGAGGACGACGCCCCCCATTCCCCCAGTCCGTGGAAAACCTGTCTTCCACGAAACCGGTACCTGGTGTCAGAAAGGTTGGGGACCGCTGAGCTGGGGTAAGAAAAGCACCCAGCGTGGTACTAGGCATGTAGCAGGCTTTCAACAAACCTTGGCGCTCTAAGATGCAAAGTTAAGAAAGCCATGAGGGCACGAAGACGTGATTCTAGAAAGGGTTAGGGGGTGGGGGGAGAATGGGCCAGGGCCTCCAGAAACAAACAGAAATGGGGGGAGGGCTGTTCTGGGGGTTGGGAAGCAGAAGGGGGAATAGGGGCACGGGTGGTGAGGGAAGCAAGAGGGGTGGGGGAGGGTCCCACACGTGCGGGGAGGAGAGGAATGGCCAGGGACAGCCTGCATCAACTCACGCTGCATTCTCCCAGGCCCAGAAGTCTCGAGAACATTCGCCGACCCCTTCTCTTTTTTCTCCTCGGGGCCCGCCTCAAGCTCTTCGACTTCCCACCCACCGGAAGATCTGTGGGGATAGGGAACCGGGCGCGGCGGGCAGAGCAGCACCTAGCCCCCTCCTCCCCGGGAACCAGCGAAGTCCCACCCCACCAAGCCACCTCCCAGCACCCTCCAGAGGCCACGCCCATCCCGAAGCTCCGCCTCCCTCACCCTCGCTGTGCTTCTGCTGTGCTGCCTCGCACCCTGGCTGGGGTCCCTGCCGCGCGGCAGGCCCTGCCTGGAGCCTGGGGCCTTCCTGGAGCCGAGGTCTGGGAATAAAGGGGGATAAAAAGAATGGATTTGAGAAAAACGGCCGCCCCAGCTGTGTATGTGTGCAGGAGTGTATGTTCCCTCCATCTACCTGCAGGAAGACACATGGCCCCAGAGAGACCTGGTGTGCAGCTTGTATCTGAGAATAAAACTCCAGGGTGAGGCCCTTTGTTCTCTTAAGGTCCCCACTTAGTCACTCTCAAGTTACAGCTCAGACTTAGGGACTGTCACACTAGGCCAGAACCTGACAACCATCCCATCCTGTCTGGAGCCTCACGGGGCCAAGTCACAGAGAGCTGGTAGCTGACCTTGGATGGGACCTGGGTCTTCTGACCCCCACTCCAATCCTCTGCTTGTACCAAGCTAATTTAATTTTGCTTGCAGATTGTAAATATGGTGTCCTAGTCTTTAAAACGAGAGATCATAAAACCTTTTAAATACATATAATAAATATTATAATTTCAATTCCTGGGTTGGAAAGAGGTTTTCTGAGGGTGTCTCAAAGTGTGAGGGAGGAGAACGTTGGAGAGACAACGAACCATGAAGAGAGACGCAGGTGGAGACAGGGTGAGGCAGAGCTGGAGGGGCGAGAGGGACTTCCCTGGAGCACTATCCCCACCCTGTGGCCATTTAGGGAACTGCAGCCAAGGACTTAAAACTTTCTGCCTCCTCGTCTATATATATATATTTTTTTTTTTTTTTTTTTTTTTTTTTTGAGACAGAGTCTCACTCTGTCTAAGCTGGAGTGCAGCGGGCTGATCATAGGTCACTGTAGCCTCAAACTCCTGGGGTCAGGGGATCCTCCAGTCTCAGCCTCCTGAGTAGCTAATACTACAAGTGCACGCCACCATGCCTCATTAATTTTTTTTTATTATTTTTTGTAGAGACAGGGTCTCACTATGTTGCCCAGGCTGGTCTCAAACTCGTGGAGTTAGCGATCCTCCCACCTTGGCCTTCCAAAGTGCTGTGATTACAGGTGTGAGCCACCATACCCGGCCAGGGCTTAGAATTCTTTATTGCACCCCTTCCCCTTCACCCAATGGGCCTGTTACCACCTAGCCAAAGCCCTGAAACAGCCCTTTGTGTTGGAAATGCGCCACGATCCCCCGCCCACCTGTCCACCTGCAGGAAAGTGATATCTATCCCATAGGCAGGCTCGGAGCAGATGAACACAGACGAGCAGTCAAGCATGGCAGCTCTGAGAACATCGGCTCTGCTTACCACCAACCCCTTCCCTGGGTAACCTTTCTCCATCCCTCCCTCCTTGTCTCAGGTGTCATCTCACCAGGGTGTGAGCCTGGACCAGCCCCACCTGGCCCAAGTGGGTCCTCATGGCATCTGCCAGCTTGGCCACCAGCCGTTCTCGCACAGAACCTGGCTCCTTCTGGAAGAGGGTGGATAATAGGGTAATGGGGGAGGCCTGGACTTTGTAGTCCTTTGGGGGCTGGGGAAGAAGGAAACAGGAAAGGGAGGAGGGAAGGGGGATTTGTCTCCCCTCTTTCCTATCCCATCCCCATGCTTTTCCCAGGGTCCTGCCACCATCTGCTCAGAATTGTGGATGGAGACTGACCCCTCCTCACAATAGTATCCCCAGGCCTAGCACACAGCATGTCCAATGCATGTTTGATGAGCGAATGAGTGGCGGGGAGAAGACAAGGACTGAAGGCAGGAGTGTCTGCCAAAGAAGGCTTCCTGGCAGAGGGATAGCAGGGAAGAGGTGGATTCTGGAATGGGGGGGTCTCACCTGACACTGGGCCAGTGCTTCCTTATAGTACTTCAAGGCCTGGTCATACTGCCCCAGTCTGGCTGCAGCAGCCCCCAGCCCCTCACAGGCCTGCCACTGCCCCTTCATGTCCCCTGAGGAAGAGAGCCTGAAAGGTCCTCTCACAGCTCCCTACCCCACTGACCCACCCCTGCGGAGGTACTCCCCACCCTCAGTTCCCCCCACCTGCCTCCCCACCAGCCCCAAAGACCCTCAGCCTTCAGGCACCCCCCCCAAGTCACATGCTAACCCCCTCACCCTTACCAGTGTCCCGGGCAGCTTGCAGGGCATGCAGGTAGTTGTCTCTGGCGGCCTTGTGGTCCTCCAGCTGGCTCAATGCAAATGCCAGGCTGCCAAAGCTCCGGCCCTGCTCCCACCGCTGCCCCATGGAGCCTGATGACAGAGCCCACCCCATCCTAAGAAGGGACTCTGGCTGCTGGGCATCAGGACCCTTCCCCCCAGCAACCAAGGTAGGGTTCCAAGGAGTCCTGGTGTCCAGCCTCAGCACAGCTCCAGATGGACCACAGAGGCCTGAACTCTCAATACCCAGCCTGTCCTCATCCTGAGTATCGGTCTGAATGTGTCCACCTGACTGGTCTGAGTCAGGCAACAACCCTGTGAGGTAGGCAAGGCAGGTGTCAATAACCCCAGTTATATACACGCATGGAAACTGAAGCTCGGCGAAAGTGATTTGCTGAGTGTCACATAAACAGAGGAGGGACTGGGCTCCACTTCAGGCCTCCTCTCCTGGCCAGTACCCTCCGCCTGCCCATTGCTGCCTCCAACTCCCAGGCCTTAGCCTCTGGGCCCACAACCCTCCATCCTGTCTGGCTGTCCCATCTACTGTACTCCCAGCCCTCACTACCCTGGTTCTGGGCTTCCAGGCCCCATAACTGGTCCTAGAGGTCCATCTACCCTTAAGCTTTGAGGCCTCTGTTGGAACCTTCCTTAGTCCCTTGGTCCCAGACCCATTCTGCAGCCCCTGGCACCCACCATGTAGGTCAGCAGCCTTCTGGTGAAACTCCCGAGCTTCCTGATAGTTGCCGAGGGCATTGTGGGCCATCCCGAGGTTTCTTAGCACCGTGGCCTGCTCTCCTGGCCCCCGGCACAGGGGCAGGGCCTGCAGGAAGGCCTCCACGGCCAGCGGGAACAGCTGGAGCTGGGAGTAGCCCAGACCTAGGTCATTATAGAGGTGCCCTAGAGGGCATAGCCAGGGTCACTGGTAGCCAGATCAGATGTAACTAAGGCTGTACTGGTGCAGCCCTTGTCCCATGCCTCCAGGCTCACTCTATCCCCTACCCCAGCCCTTGGAGTATCACCAGACTCTGTGTCTTCCCAGATCCCACACCTTCCCTGCACAAAGGCCTTACCCAGCAGTCCCTGCTCAGCGCTCCTCTCAGCAAGCCTCCGGCTCTCCTCCAGCACCTGCACAACTTCACCAACCCCATGCCGCCCGCTCTTCAGCATACACCCTGCCGCAGCCCCCAAGGCCAGGGCTGCAGCCCGGGGCTGCCTTGCTTGGGCATAGGCCTGGCTTGCTTCCTGCAGGCAGTGGGCTGCTAGCTCAGGCTGTCCCAGAGCCTGGTAGCAGGCTCCCATTTTTGCCTGGACTTCCCCCTGGCCACCCTGTGGCTGATAGTGGTCCAGGGCCCTGTGGTACCAGGCCAAAGCTTGAGGCAGGTCACCGAGGGCATGGTAGGCTAAAGCCACATTGAAACACTGATCACCGTGATGCCTGCCCTGTGCCTTCTCTTCAGGCTGGGCTCGAAGGAGCAGCTCAAGGCCTCTGGCTAGGTCCCCCGTCTCCACATAGGCAGCCCCGAGGTTGAAGGCACAGGCCCGGAGCACAGGGGTGTCCCTGGTCTGTGGGGTCTTGGAGGCCAGAAGGAATGCCCTCTGGAAGCTGGTCAAGGCCTCATGGTTCCGGCCGGCCTGTAGGGCCCCATGGCCAGCCCTGGTGAGGGTTTGGATGCTGGCCTCTGGCTGCAGCCACTTTCTTTTCTTCTTTTTCTTCTTGGCGCTTGGGGGCTCAGGCTCAGGCTCCTGGGGGAGGATATCCTCAGGGTTGGGGGAAGACATAGGGCTGAAAATGGGGAACAGAGACGTCAGAAGTCAGCCTTGGCTTCCCCTAGAGCAGGATCCCTTCAGGGCAATTCAGCTCTACCCTTGCCCTGGTGTGACCCTCGGGGTTTCCGGGATTTCTCTCTGACATCTCACTCTGCTTCATCTACCCCATTGGGCACTGTATCAACTCTCACTCTGACGTCCTGACTAATTCTTAGTCTTCCTTCAAGACTCAAATGCAGTAACAGCTTCCTTCAGAAAGCCCCTTCTCAACCAGCAACCAGGTGGGTACTGGGTGGTCCCCACACCTCTCTTTTATGGTATTTATCACACTGGGTCAGAGCTGCTGACTTTCTTGTCTTTCTCCCCCACTAAATGTGGAGCAACCTGAAGGGTCTGGCACATACTAGATGCTCAATAAATGTTCATTGAATGAGATGGAAAAGTTCTGAGATGGATGGTGGGGGTAGTTGCACAAAAATGTGAGTGTACTTAATGCCACTGAACCATACACTTTAAAATGGTTAACATGGTAGATTTGCTGTTACATATATATATTTTACCACAGTGAAAAATGTTGATGGAATGAACAAATAAGTGGATGAAGAAACAGCACATACAGGGCCTCTCCTCCATCCTCCCTTTGTACTGTGCCGTCACATGCACCCACCCACTCAAATCCAGGCACTCCTGCGGCCTAGTCTCCAGGTGTAGTGCAGGTCAGTTCAACAAATACTCAGTGAGTGCCAGCTATGTGCCGGGAGCCATACTAGGCACTAGGGGCCCAAAGCTGAACTGGCTATGGAATTGGCAAGGAGTCAACCTCCCAGAGAGTGGGATTCCATGTCCCCATTTATTGCCCCTTCCCTGTCTCAAGGCCAACCTCTCTCCCCGTCTCCACAGCTTTCTGTCTGCTGGCTGATTCCAGTCCCCAGCCATCCTGCTCTGGTCTCAAGAGCCCTCTTAAACCCAAATACGTTCATCTCATCAGTGTATGTGTCCTTTTAGTATCTTTCCCCTAGAAAGGCAAAGCCTTTTCATGAACCCTCCTCCCAGGGGATGGGGAAAGGAGTGGAAAAGACCCAGGGGCTGTCTTCTCTCCCATTTTCTTCTTTTTCTTCTTCCTTTTTTTTTCCTTTCTTAGGAGGCACAGGCAGGGGCAGTGCATTCTCTTTTTAAAGAAATTCTCCCAGCTTCTAAGAATACCCAGAAATCCTGCCTTTTCAAGACCGTAAACCCCTGGGCAGTCCTGACTACTCCCACCCAGTCTGGGGTTCCCGCGGCAGGACGCCTTACCTCCTTCAGTCTTCTCTGAAGCTGGCCTCTGGAATGGCCCCTCTGGCTTGGGTTACCTCCCCTAGCTCCTCACAGCCCTGGGGTTACTAGATAACCAGGTACCACCCTCCATTCCTAGGGAGTTCTTTGAGTGACAGCTCAAAGGCCCTATCTGAGTGCTGAACTTGATGGTGCTTAGGTACAGACACCCCAGTTCCATTGCCCTTCCTGCCCTGCTATCCACCACTCTTGCAGACACACCCCCTCAAGTCCCGTACTTCCAGGAATAAATCAAAGCCTCACGGCATTGGTTACTACCTATATCTCAGAAATCTATTTCATCCTTCTGTTTCACAGAGGAAGGGACCAAGGCTCAGAGAGCAGGTGTGACTTGCCCAAGGTCACAGAGCAGTCATGTAGCTGGGGTTAGAACCCAGGTTTTCTGATTCAAGGTAATTAGCCTAGGGTCCCTTCCACTACACTGTGATTGCAAGCATTAATGGGGCTTGGGCTGTCCAGGAAGTGAACTTTCCCTGGCACAACCCCTCTCACATGCTGTGTTTCTGTGTGTTAGTTTCATATCTGGGAACAGGGTGAAAGGTTGATGGTCAGGAAAGGCCTAGAGATCAGAAGAGCCTCCCTGCCCCCGGACTCCTTTTCCCAGCTCCACTGATGGGCAACCTACATGTTCTGCTTAATGAGAGGACAGCAGGCCCCAGGACAACGGGGACCTAATGGCCGGACTCACCAAGGGTGGCCTGCATCAGAAGGCAAATGTCCTCATTTACCTAGGGAAAGGCCTCTTTTGAGTAAAGAAAACTTTGCCAGAAATAAAATTATGAGGAAGTAGTTGGGCTTACCTGCGTTTGCCCTGTGGCCTTTACTAAATGCCTGCTGTGTGCAGGGATGGTGCTGGGAGCCTCAGATGGCGCTGTAAGGGAGTGAAAAACGGCTTTCCTCTGCCCTTCTATGTTCTTTGGCTGAGCTACAAATTAAATTGACATAGGACAGATTAACAGGAGAAAAACCATTTTAATTACAGTCATGCTTTGCTTAACAACAGGATACATTCTGAGAAATGCATTGTTAGGTGATTTGTGGTTGTGTGCAAATATCATAGAGTGTACTGTACTTACATAAACCTAGATGGTGTAGCCTACCACACACCTAGGCTGTATGGTATAGCCTGTTGCTCCTAGGCTACAAACCCGTACAGCATGTTGCCGTACTGAATACTGTAACACAATAGCAAGTATTTGTGTATTTAAACATATCTAAACAGAAAAGGTACAGTAAAAATACAGTATAAAAGATGAAAATGGTACACTTATCTAGGGCACTTACAATAAATGGAGCTTGCAGGACTGGGAGTTGATCTGGGTGAGTCAGTGAGTGGTGAGTGAATGCAAAGACCTAGGACATTACTGTACACTTTTATACAGCCGGCAGCACAATAGGTTTGTTTACACCAGCATCGCCACAAACACGTGAGTCATGTGTTGCTCTAAGACATGATGGCTACATCAGTAGGTGATGGGAATTTTTTAGCTCCATATGAGAGTAGTCATTGATTGAAATGTTGTTATGTGGACCGTGACTGTAAGTGCATATGCACGGGAGTCCCACAAAACATGAGACCTGAAGAAGGGTCAGATGACTGGAAGTTTATATAGCATCCTGAGCTGCAGAAAGGAATAGGGGTTTAGGACATTTGCAGGATGGTGGCAACACAGGTTATTGGAGGGAGGGGGGAAGAAGTACACGGTGAACAAAGGCTGTCCTGTTAGGTATTAGCTTATTAAGTATGAAATGTCCGATTTCCTTAAGTACTAAGTTTGACAGATGATATCTCTGACATTTCACTTTGACACTTCTTGTTTTATTTTTATTGTGAAGGTACATCTTCAGTCTTTCAAACACATGTTTTGGCTTGTCATTATCTTTCAAATTGTTTTTTAGAGCAATTTTTGTGAAACCATGGATAAATCAAAAATTCATGTTATTTTTTAATATGAGTTCCATCATGGAACCAATGCAGCACAGACAGCTCAAAATATCAATGAAGTGTTTGGGAAGGATGTGGCTAATGAATGCACAGTACGTCGATGGTTTGAGAAGTTCCATTCTGGTGACTTTAATCTTGAATATGAGCCACATGGGCCACCTGAGACCAAGGTGGATAATGATGAGCTGAAAGTTGTAGTGGAAGCGAATCCATCTCAACGAGTGAATTGGCAGCAAAGTCTGACGTTAATATTCCAGCAGTAATGGACCATTTGAAACAAATCAGCAAGGTAAAGAAGCTGGATAGATGGGTACCTCATGAATTAAATGAGAGCTTCAGAAGAGAAATCGTCTTGAAGCTTGCCTTTCTTTGCTGTCATGACATAAAGGCGAACCATTTCTACACCTATTGTTATGTGTGATGAAAAATGGATTCTTTTTGACAATTGCAAGAGTTCAACACAATGGTTGGATAAATATGAAGTGTTGAAACACAGTCCAAAACTGAATATTCATCAAAAAGAGCTACTGGTATCTGTTTGGCGGTCCAGCGCCGGTATTCTCCACTATGGCTTCATGAAACCTGGTCAATCGATTGCAGTGGATGTCTCCTGAGACCAAAACTAAATGACGAGGATGCTTACAAGTAAGCAGCCGAGATTGGTCAATAGACACGGGCCAATTCTCTTGTAAGACAATGCTTGACCACATGTCACACAAACAATGCTGCTCAAACTATAGAAGCTGGACTTGGAAACTCTATGTCCTCCACTGTATTCACCAGACCTTGCACCAACTGACTACCACTTTTTTTTTTTTTTTTTGAGACAGAGTCTCACTCTCTTGCCTGGGGCGAGTGCCGTGGCGTCAGCCTAGCTCACAGCAACCTCAAACTCCTGGGCTCAAGGAATCCTACTGTCTCAGCCTCCCGAGTAGCTGGGACTACAGGCACGCGCCACTATGCCCGGCTAATTTTTTCTACATATATTTTTAGCTGTCCAATTAATTTCTTTCCATTTTTTGGTAGAGATGCGGTCTCGTTCTTGCTCAGGCTAGTCTCGAACTCCTGAGCTCAGAACGATCTGCCCGCCTCGGCCTCCCAGAGTGCTAGGATTACAGGCATGAGCCACCGCGCCCAGCCTTGACTACCACTTCTTGCAAGGAAAAATATTCAATTCTCAACAAGCTGTGGAAAACACCTTTTGCGATTTCATAACCACTCCCTCTCCAGGCTTCTTTGCTACTGGCATAAACAAGCTACCATGAAGATGGCAAAACTCTGTGGATAATTTAGGCGCATACTTTGATTAATTGTACTGCTTCTTGTTTGAGATATAATGAACTACACTTTTGATTTGAAATCGGACATTTCATATTTAATGACCTAAATAGATAAAAAGTCTCTAGGGTAACAAAAATTATCTCAGAGAAGCCCTCTTCCTGATACAGATACTTTACTCATGTAGATTTCTTTTATAGATTTAAATTTCTTTTCCAAAAGGACAGTTTTTCAGAGCTACTCCTGTGTCTGCAGTTTCTCAGAATAACCACCTCGAAACATGCCAAGAAGTATATTTTGGGGTGGCATATTCTGGTTTCCTACAGTCATATTTTGGGGTGGTATGTCCTGAGTCCCAACAGCGCCCATGCCTGAGATAGGCTCTCCCAGCTGCCTGCAGCTTCTACCCACAGGCTGGGCCTTCAGGATGCTACTACAGCCTGGCCAGGGCCAAATATGCAGCTCAGTTTGCCCTTCACTCAGCAGGCTTCCCTTAAGGAGAGAGGATGACTTGGAGAGGGGGAAGGGACTGAAACTGCTCTCACCAAGGTTCTAATGACCTCCCAGTGATCCAGTGATCATTTCTGAATCATTTTCTTGACTGATTTCTCCGCTGTATCCATCACATCCTTGGAACTCTCTCCTCACTTGGCTTCTATAACCTACTATATTCTGGCTCTCTTTCCTTCTCTGATAATTCTTTTTCCATCTCCTTTGCTGGGCCCTCTGTCCATCTCTTAAATCCTTGTGTCCCCTAATACTCTGCCCATTGTTATTGTCTCTTCTTACTTTACATATTTTTTCAAGAACATTTCATCCACTCCTCTGATTTTAACACCACTGATAAGCCAATAATTTCTAAGTGTGTATCTGTAGACTTGTCCAAGTCAAACTCATATTTCCCCAAGTCCAACCTTCCCACATTCTCAGTGTCATCAGTAGACCACCAACACAGTCTCTAAACTAGAAACCAAGGAGCCATTCTTGACTCCTTCTTCTCCATTCTCAGTCTCAGCCTATCGAGTCTACCTTTGAAATCCCTCTCCAGTGTACCCTCTTTTCTGAAGTCTCATGCCATGGAGGTGGGATAGTATATAGTGGTTAAAAACTCAAGCTTGGAGTGGGATCTATTTGGGTTTATTTCTTGGCTCTACCAGTTATTGGCTGTATGACCTTTCTAAGCCATAATTTCTCATCTGTATTGTGAAGATTAAATAAAATGGTTTCTTGTAAGATGATGCTATGACCAGCATATAATGGCCAGCTTATAATAAGCACTCAATACACATTGATGTTGTGTGTTGGTCCATAACTCTGGTGTGGGAGAAATACCTCTCTAGTCAGCTTCTGTTTCAAGCCCCTCCACTGGGATGGTGGAAACAATGTGAGTCAGTTTGGGTGTTTGTCCCCTCCCTTCCCCCAGGGTAGAGTCCAAGTGGGGGAGGCATGTGATGCCAAGTCTGAGAGGGGAGGCCCATCTGGTCCTCAGCCATCTATTCACAAAGATGTCCAATGACAACTCCTTTCTTCTCATCTACCTGGCCTTTTCCGGCCCAGAGACCAAGCAGAAGAAAAGGGCAATTCATTCAGGTACTTTCTTTTTGGCTAGGTAGGGGAATTTCTGCACAGCTGTCTAAGGGTATATCTGCCTGGCTCATTATGCGACTGTTCCTTCTCAGGGTTCTGTGCTCCTAGCGTTCTTCTCAGGAGGCAAGGAAGGGGACCCTATTACCAGAAGCCACCAACATCTAGATTCTCTCTACTTCCCCCCATTGGTGAGAGGCAAGGGGAATCACTTACGGTCTTCAAGGGAACACCCACTTTCTTCAAACCTTACTTTTCCCAAACAGTTTTGTCTCAGCCCCTGAGTCTCCTCTGTTCCTCTGATGGCTCTAGGTTTGGATATTTTGTTTTCTGCCCCCTCACATCTCTCCCCCGAGTCTGTACATCTAGGCTGCCTGGCTGCTTAAAAGGAGTGTTGGAGAAGGCTAAAGGGAGAAATACCAAATGGGGAAGCCTATCAGATAATTTTTTTTCCAGCATAGTTGTTGTTATAATTATTTTTTATTAGTTCAGACCCGTATTGTCTCTCACCTGTGCAATGGCAACAGCCTCCCGATTGATCTCTGTCCCTAGCCTCACCCTCTTCCAAGCCCCTGCCGTTGGGGGGTGGCGGGGGGAAGGGGGCGTTCTAAAACATAAATCTGGCTCTGACTATGCCTAAAATGTTCCTTGGCTGGTGACTGCTCACCAGAGCCCATCCCAGCACCACAGCATGGTGCCTCCAGGCCCTCTTTCTGCCTCTCCCTGGCTGAGCTTCATTCTCCTCTAAAACCGAACTGAGTTTAATTTCCCCAGCTCACCTCCTGTTCTTGCACATGCGGTTTCCACTGACCGGAATGCCTCTCTCCTTCAGTCTGACGAATTCTTCTACACTTTTCAACCCAAATCAGCTGTCACCTCCACTAGGAAGTCCTTCCTGTCTTTCACTGCTCCTAGTCACAGCAATGATTCCCTCCCTCCGCGCA
Source organism: Propithecus coquereli (assembly GCF_000956105.1). NCBI lineage: Eukaryota > Metazoa > Chordata > Mammalia > Primates > Indriidae > Propithecus > Propithecus coquereli. The sequence continues at coordinate 1,598,229 of NW_012151840.1, forward strand.
TCACTGACCTCTAATTTACTTCACTATGTATCCATCACTCATGCCAGAACAGCAAACTTTTTAGAGGATTAACTGAGCTTATGCATCTCTGCATGTGCATCTGCTAAACCACCTAGTTTAGCGCATAGTACCAAGTAGGCCCGCGGGTTAGCAGGACCCAGGAATACAGTAGGAAGTGGAGCGTGGGTTAATGGGAACGCCAGGGGTAAATGACAGAGGCAAGGGCAGGGGCAGAGGCTACTTGAAATAAGCCTGTTAAGCGGCAAAGGAGTTCTGAGGAACGGCAGAAGGAGGAACTGAGTGCAGTTCGGAAGGCGAGTGTCCCTGCCCCAGCCTGGGGAGGTTTTCTGGTCTCCACTAGGGCGGCGGGCCTTCGCTTCCTGAAACTACAGATCCCAGGGCTCTCTGCGGCGCGACCGGAAGTGTCCTGTCCGACTGTGGCGACGGAGAGGGGCGGTGGCCCAGCGGCGGGAGATTCAAACCTGGAAGGAGGAACATGGAGGGAAGAGGAGCGGGCCTGGGCCGGGCGGCCTGTGAGTGCCGGCAGGGTCGGAGGAGGGTTCCGCGGTGGCGCGGCTGGTCCGGGGCTTGGCAGTCCCAGGAGAGGCTGGGGCGGGGGCTGGGTGCGGAGCCTGGGGAAGGGGCGGTGGGACTGCTCTGTGGGGAGGGAGTACTCAGTCCCGGGCGCCGGAGTAGCACTGTGAGCAGTGACACGTCCCCTGAATAATGTGCCGCCCTTTAAAGCTTACAAAGAGCTTTCTGCCTTATTTCCAAGTTCTGGGGCTCCGGGATCGGGAGAACGTAGGTGATCTGGCCCCTTGGAAGTCAGCAGTTACTGATGGCTAACACACTTGCCAAGCGCTGCCACGGGACAGGACGCCCAAAGGGACCAGGGACTCGTATGCTTTGAGATGCCGCTTTGAGACTATGCTTTTTAAACCTTAGGGTGCCGAAATTACTTGGGAAGCTTGTTTAAAATGCATATTCATGAGCACTATCCCAGAGCTTCAGCTCCAGCAGGCCTGAATTGAGGCCTGGAAACTGCATTTATAACAAGCACTGTGTTTTCTCTCACCCCAGGTGATTGTGATGCAGGTAGCCCATGGCCACACTACTTTCAAAAACACCGCGTTAGAAAGAGAGACTGGGGTTGGAAGGAAGGATTGGGGGGGCAGAGAGATTTCCTGAATGAAAGGCAAAATTTGCTCTTTCTTCCACCCCCTCCTTTCTCTCTGTTAAGATCCAAAAAGCAAAGTCCACCTCCACTCTTCTGTTAAAGGAATGCTAGTTCCAGACCTGAGAAGGACAGGAAGATTTTTTTTTTTTTTTGGAGACAGTGTGTGTGGGAGGACAAAGTCCGTCCCGTCTCTCACAGTCCTCAGTTCATAACTCTGAGGTGACGTCACTCACTTACTGGTTTATTTTCCATGCTTAACAACCAACACTTGTTCCTTGTACACCCCGTTGGAGGAACTGATGGCTTTCCTGTGGTTGGCCAGTGCTTTCAAATCTGTACTGGGAGGGGTGTGTGTGTGTGTGTGTGTGTGTATGTTTTAACTTGCTTAACTGCCAATTCAAATAAGCCCTGCCCTTCTCCAAATCGTATTGCAGAATATGCAATATAAGGAAATAGGAAAAGACTGGGAATGACATTAAGTTCTGAGTTAAAGACAGATGGACTAAGCTCTGCCTTTTTTCAAGCTCTGTCAGTTTATTTTCTTGGTGTGCGTGTAGCTTTCTCTCACCCTGTTTGCTTTCGTATTGTCTTCCTTAAGGAGAACAGAGAGATAGGGGAGAGGAGAAGGGAGAAGGATAAAGTGAGGCTGTGGCTAAGGCGAAGTATGAGTGCTGTCTCATTTAAGGGGTTCTCTATTCTTGAGTTTGGAGGTCAAAGTATTGTCTGCATTTTATTTAGCTTGAAGATTATTTTCCTTCTCGGGTGACCTATACCAGAAAGGATAGTGAAGGTACCTTTGTAATCTTTTAAAATTCTCTTTGTCCTTCCACTTAACCCCAAGTGAGTGGTATTTCTCTCTGGCGGACTGCCTTTTCCCCCTTTCCGCCTGTTTAAAACCTTGTTCATAGTTAGAATCCTTTGCTTCCTCTACTGCTTCCATAGATTTTATTCATGGGCTATAATCATACTTATCATATTAGATTGGAGTTATTTACTTACATGTTTTTCTCTTCTAATTATAATCTCTGTATTTCATAAGAGTAGGGGCCACTAGCCTAGTGCCGGACAGACATAAAGGAGGAAATGAGTGAATGAATGGCTGTTGAATGATGAATCCTGGTTGGTTCTGTTACCTAGCCTCTGACAGAGTACCCGGCAGGATGATACAGGTCTAGTTCTTGGAGAACTCAGTCTAATTAGGGATGAGATAAGAAGCCAAGTTTCCAGCCAATTAGGGCTCTGGACATCCCAGCTGGGAGACATGGAGGGAAGGGGCATGAGAAGACTTGAGGAGGAAGAGAACAGGGAGATGGCTGCAGAGGAAAGAGAAGGAATGCTTCTGCTACAGGAGGAGGCTGCCTGTTTAAGGGTATCCTGGAAAGAGGAGAAGGAGGGACGTATGGGAGATGCTTCACGTCTCTGAGCAGGGTTGCCTAAGCAAGTCTGTTAAGAAGAAGCTTCAAACGCCCCCTAATGCTCCCTTCTTTCACCTTATTTCCCTTTACTCCTCAGATGAACGCCTCACAGCTGAGGAGATGGATGAGCAGAGGCGGCAGAACGTTGCCTATCAGTACCTGTGCCGGCTGGAGGAAGCCAAGCGGTAAGCAAGGTCTAGAAAGATGGACACTTTCTGGTCTCCCTTTTCTACCCCCACCCTAGGCATCTGCTCCCAAAGCAAATGCAACAGGACAGGGTCCATTCTGTGGGAGAGGGTGAGTTGAAATAGCTGTGGTTTTTATTACTAAGCAAATCCCAATCACACCCTTTTACTCCCTACATACTTCACTACATATCTCTAAAATATATGTACATTCACTTATGTAACCACAATGCCATGATAATACCCAACCAAATTATTTGTAAGTCTTTGGAAGATCAATACCCAGGCCATTTCCAAATTTTCTTGATTGTCAAAAAAAAAAAAAAAAACTTCCCGTAGCTAGAACTGAATAAACAGAGTAAAACAATTCTGTTTTTATAGTTAGCTTATTTAAATAAGGATCTAAAAAATTTCACTTATTACATTTGCTTGTATGTCTCTTAAGTCTTCTTTAATCCAGAGCAGCCCATCTCCCCTTTTTGTTCTTTTTTTTTTTTCTTTAAGAGATGAGGTCTTGCTTTATTGCCCAGGCTGAAGTGCAATGGTGGCACAATCATAGCTCCCTGCAACCTCAAATTCCTGGGCCCAAATGATTCTCTGCTTCAGTCTCTCAACAGGTGTGTGCTACCATGCCCTGCTGATTTTTTAAAAAATATTTTTTTGTAGAGACAGGGATCTCACTGTTACCCTGGCTGGTCTTGAACTCCTGACCTCAAAGGATCCTCCCACCTCGGCCTCCCAAAGTGCTGGGATTATAGGCGTGAGCCACTGCACTCAGCCAGGTTCTTTGTATCATTGACTTGCTGAAGAAACTGGGTCATTTTTCCTTTAGAACATGCTATATTCTGGCTTTATCTATTTTCTTTCTTTCTTTTTTTAAAGACCTGTGTCTATTTGCTTTCTTGTGTCATTAAGTTTGTTCCTCTATACCCTATATGTCCTATATGTGGATGTTGGCTCTAAAGGCTTAATTCGATTTGGGTTCAACATTTTTGACAAGAAGTCTTCATTGGTGGTAGTATGTGTTTCATTCCACATCTCATAGGGGGAATACAATGTCTGCTTGTCCCACTTTTAGTGATGCTGAGTCTGATCAGGAAGTTCAGGTAATAACCTGATCTCTACATTGTAAAATTTCCCACTAACTCATCAACTAATGTCTTTATCCATTGTTGGTCCTCACTAGAATCTATTATTTTATTAGGGGTCAAAATGACTATTTTCTAGTTCTGTTATTTCTTTTCTTTTTTTTTTTTTTTTT